>NC_134504.1:16312534-16449944 GCF_040206685.1 Ascaphus truei
GAAGGAGCCACCCTCCAAATCAGCCAGGACCAGCTGAACAAGAATTACAAAACATACAGGACCCCTATAAGCTCATATTGAACCCCCAAAATAACCACAACATATATATATATATATATATATGCGTATAGGTGTCAAAGAGGAGTGCTACTGAGCATGGCAATATATATTTAAAACCAGAGACAGAACATGAAACACAGTCAGAGCTCAGTGCTACATCCATTAACACATATACATGCTACCGTGCATATATATATATGTTGTGGTTATTTTGGGGGTTCAATATGAGCTTATAGGGGTCCTGTATGTTGAATAAGTGCTTCAGACATAAATGTAACATTGTGCAAGAGGAGTCCCTGCTCCGAAGAGCTTACAATCTAATTGGTAGGGAGAACGTACAGAGACAGTAGGAGGGAGTTCTGGTAAGTGCGTCTGCAGGGGGCCAAGCTTTATGTATCGTGTGTAGTATTAGCCACGCTGCGTATCTCTAGGTCTGTGAGCTTAAATTCTACAGTGGGTTCATTTATTTTGATTGCGTGGGTATTGGGAGTTTGTAGCAAACTGTTTTATTTGTATTGCCGGGGCTGAGAGATTGCAGTGGGTGGGTGTGAGTTAATTGCTCGCCTAAACACACCTGATTGCGGCTTGTAAGCAATCCCTGAGCCTGCGAGCACTGTGCTGTGTGACTGAATCGCTGTTTGGTTCAAATGCAGTTGGATGAAGCGTGAAGTTATAGCCAGGAGTAGAAACAAAGAAGGCATGCAATAAGGTATATAGGTGAGAGAAATACAGAAAATAGTTGGCTTTTGATATTCCAAAGTTGCAATAATGAGCAGGATTGAGAATGCCACTCGGTGCACATCTTGCCACGTGTATGGGCACTTGGCTCCAGGTAGCATACCACTGTGAGAAGTGTGAGCGGGTCGTCTCTCTAGAGGCTCAGATTGCTGATCTGAAGAAGTAACTTGCAATATTGAGGGACATTGACAATCTTGAAAGGAGTTTAGTGCTCACTGAGCAGGCCCTGGCTAGGACTAGTGGCGCTGTCAGTGAGGAGCAGGTATGTAGCTTGGTTGCTGTTAGTGAGGAGCAGGTAGGTAGCTGGGTGACAGAAGGGGAAGCAGGGGCAATAGGGAGAGGCAGGTCGTTTCTGAGCTGACCCATCCCAATAGATTTGCCATATTGAGTGAAGATATTGGGAGTGGCAAGGCGGAAATGGCAAGGCTGGGGGAGACTAATTCCTCTAGCAGCCAGGGGAATAGTTCCTCCGGCACAGTGGGGACTCAGGATGCTCAGATACAAAGAAAGATTTTGGTGGTAGGGGACTCCATTATTAGGAAGGTAGATAGGGCTGAAATCTGTTGCCATGACCGCATGAACCAAACAGTTTGTTGCCTCCCGGGTGCTCGGGTTCGGCACATTGCGGATCGGGTAGACAGATTGTTGGGGCTGGGACTGACCCAGAGGTCTTGGTACACGTAGGCACCAATGACAAACTTAAAGATAGAAGGAGGGTTCTAAAGAATGATTTCCGGGATCTAGGCTGCAAGCTTAAGGCAAGGACCTCGAAGGTAGTATGTTTAGAAACACTACCAGTGCCATGCGCTATCCCAGGGAGGGTGTTAGAGCTTAGGGAGGTTAATGCATGGCTAAGAAAGTGGTGTAAGACGGGAGAGGTTTGGGTTTTTAGGGCACTGGGAGTCCTGTTCTGAGAGGTGCAATCTTTATAGTAGGGACGGATTGCACCTCAACGAAGAGGGATCTGTGTTTGGGGAGAGAATGTTAAAAAGGTTGGAGGAGATTTCAAACTAAGAAGGAGGGGGGAGGGACAAGAAACCGCTAATGAACTAGACAGAATAGATAGGATTGGGGAATGGCTATGGGAGGGGGGGGGGGGAGGTGTTTGGCAAACAATGAGTCTTAAATCAATTAGAGTAGAAAGGCAGAGGCAGGTAAGCTGATAATAGCACAGACTGGTAACAACCTAGATAGAATGCATGCTTGCTAGATGCAAGAAGCCTGACAGATAAAATGGGGGAACTTGAATTAATAGCTGCAAGGGAGCAGTATGATGTCATAGGCATTACTGAAACATGGAGCAAATAGAAGGGGCGGTGGAGTATATTTATATGTTAAACCGGATCTAAAACCTATTATAAGGGAAGATGTTTACGAAGGGAATGATGAAAATGTAGAGACCCTTGTGGATAGAAATTAGCAGTGGAGGTAAAAGTACAAAGAAAATGTTTGTTGGGATATGCTATAACCCAGGGGTGTTCAAACTTTTTACGTCATGCCACACCCTGCCCTCTTACCTGCTCTCCGGGCATCTCATCGTCGCGGCGTCATGGCAACGCATCGCCATTTGATGACGTGTTGTCATGGCGACGCTATGAAAAGATGCAGGAGGAGAAGCCGGAGAGAAGGTAAGGGACCATTACAGAGACCCCGCACTCTACCCCGGCAATCAGTTTAAATGTTGTGGGGAAGAGCGCGAGGCTCGGTTCGCTGCCCCCTTATATAAAAATTGTGGCCCCCCGTTTGTGCACCCCTGCCATAAACCACCAAATATGAAACATTTCAAACATAAAAAGGATGGAATTAGAAAGTAAAATCAAACCTAATAAATTCTGCAAGCACCGTAAAAACCAAAATATTAGAGGAGCGAATATGGGACCCTTGCAATGCGCGATGGGCAGGCGCATTATTGGCAGTAAGTACAATGCGGAGGAATTAAATACATCCTTTGCCTCTGTATTTACCAAGGAGCAGTCCATTGCAAAAACATTGCAACAGGTGGAAGCCACAAACTCTATATTCACAAACCATTGGTTAACTGAGGAAGAAGTACAAAGGAGGTGTGATTAAAATGATGGTTAATAAGGCAACTGCCCCGATGGCATACATCCCAGAGTTCTTAAGAAGCTAAATTCTGTAATAGCCAAACCATTACACTTAATATTCAAGGACTCCATTTCACAGGCTCAGTACCGCAAGATTGGCGAAAAACAGATGCGGTGTCTATATTTTAAAAGGGAGTTGGATCACAACTGGGGAATTGCAGACCTGTAAGCCTTGCATCAATAGTGGGGAGTGGTGAAGAGAAATACCCGGGCGCTACCTCAAAAATGGAGTCAATGGGGGAATAAAACGAGATGTTACGACCTTAATAAAATATATATGGGGGCATATATTCCGACAACAATGTCTAAAGCAAATCTAGCAATCATACACAAGGAAGGGAGAGACCCATTACAATGCGGTAACTATTGCCCCATAGCCCTCCTTAATTCGGATCTAAAACTTTTTAGCAAAATCTTGGCAAACCGACTCACCCCAATATTGCCCAGTCTAATTCATATAGATCAGGTCGGGTTTGTCTCGGGAAGACAGGCCTCTGATAATACCAGAAAAATTATCAACCTTATAGACCATGTACACCTCCCAAATACGAAGGCTATCCTGTTGAGTCTAGATGCAGAGAAAGCATTTGACAGGATACGGTGGGACTTTTTAGATCAATCTTTGATCAAATTCGGATTTAGGGGCCAATACTTAGAGGGGATCAGAGCCCTATACAAAACTCCCACAGCAGTCGTGAAACTCCCAGGAGGAGACTCAAACCCCATAAAAATCACTAATGGTACCCGACAAGGATGCCCCCTATCTCCGCTTCTATTCGCCCTCTCCATAGAACCCCTGGCAACGACAATCAGGGACAAGAAGAATATCAAAGGTATTGAAATTGGAGAGACAATTTACAAAATATCCCTGTTTGCCGACGACATTATTCTAACCCTGTTCAACCCATTGATGTCCCTCCCGAACTTACAATCCCAATTAGACCAATTTAGTAAAATTTCGGGATATAAAATGAACACAGACAAGTCGGAGGCATTGAACCTTTCATTAACAGCACCAGAAGTTAAGCTGCTACAGGCAAACTTTAATTATAAATGGAGCTCGAGGAAAATTAAGTATCTGGGAATACAGATAACGAGCTATTTTAAGACCCTCTACCAACACAATTATCCCCCTCTCTTCGAAAAGATTAGAAAAGATCTTCAGAGCTGGAACGAATATCAGATCTCTTGGCTAGGAAGAATAGCCACAGTTAAAATGAATATCCTGCCAAGACTCCTATATTATTTCCAGACGCTTCCAATAGACATTCCATTAGCAGAACTTAAAAATACCCAGAATAGAATTTTTCAATTCATCTGGAAAAACAAAAGACCAAGGGTTGCTAGAGCAATTTTGCTAGCCCCAAAAGATTGCGGAGGTCTGGGAGTCCCGGATATCACTAAATACTATCTGGCGGCCCAACTAAAACAAGTAATAATGTGGAACAGCGACCCAACTACAAGTTGTTGGCTCGGGATTGAGTCTACCTATGCAGGACCTCTTTCTCTGCCGGTAATCCTTTGGACCAGCGGGGGAAGGAGGGAGAGCCTAGCAGATAAATTAAAACTGGGAGCAATGAGGTGTACATGGAAGATATGGACTAGAAACAAGGAGAAATATCATTTGGCATCTTTCCCCCACTCTAATGACCCCCATATTTAGCAACCCTGAGTTTATCCCAGGCTGCCTCCCAAAGGGACTAAGTAAATATAAAGAGCTGAGGTTGGTAATAGCTGATGACTATGTAGCCAAAAATAAGATTCTTGCACTCCCAGATTTGGAGAAAAAACATAAAATTACAAATTTACCGGTATTTGGTTACTTACAAATTAGACATTATCTACAAACAGTCTCAAAAGACTCAGTGTTTTCTGCAATGACAAAATTTGAGAGATCATGCAGAAGAGGCTATTATTGCAAAGGCCTGATTTCTGAGGTATATCTGAGTCTGGCGTCAGCCGCGGCACAATCTAAGCACAGCTACATGCTAAAATGGGCAGAGGGCTTAAACCTAGACTTAGGCAGAGACGACTGGGAGGATATCTGGGAAGCGGCCTCTAAAACGTCAATTTGCACAACTATAAAAGAAAACATATACACAATTCTGTTTCATTGGTACCTAACCCCAAATAGGCTGAGCCAGATTTGTGTTGGAGAGGATGCGGGCAAAAAGGAGACATGGCTCATAGCAGGTGGAATTGGCCAAAAATTCAGGGGGTCTGGATCATGATACAAACAATGATACGAGAGCTCCTGGGGGTAGAGATAGAGGTGGACCCGCTGGTCCTGGTGCTGGCTAAACCAATAGAGGATCTACAACCCCAAGAGAACAAAATGATGAGCCACGTCCTCACTGCAGCTCGCTGCTCGGTAGCCGCGGCATGGGAAAAAATAAACGCCCCCTCCAAGCAGACAGTACACGTGACGTGACAGGGAAATAAGACTAATGGAAATCCTCTCGGCACAGCTGGGTCAAAAGGTAGATAAATTCCATAAGGTTTGGTCAGTATGGCCAGACAACTAACAGAAGAATAAATGGGCCACACAGGACTGGAGTTAATAAGCCCCCACCCCCCTCCCCTCCCACCCTCCCCCGCCTCTCATTTCTCCTCTCCCCCCCTACCCCCCCTCCCTCTTCTTTCTTGCTTTCCTCTCCACTACCCTTGATTTTCTCTGAGAGATGGATGGCCGGAAGCGGCTGCTTCCTCAATAGGTTGTTAAAATGTAAAAAATAACAAAAGTTTTGTAGAACTTAACAGATGTAAGTTAATATATAAGAAAGAAAAAAGCCAACAAGAGTATTATTTATGTTGTAATATAATGTTTAATATTTCTTCTTTTTGTAAATTGTGAAGTTGTAGCAGATGTATGTTAAAACCTGTTGTATGATGTCATTCTCTCAAAAAACAATAAAAAAAAATTGAAACAAAAATAAAATATAGAAGGATCCCCTTGGCTTCGTAGTCTCTTCCTATGCCTCAGACCCCGATAGGATCTATCCAGGATCCTTGGTGGTACAGGGATACAGAAAGAAAGGGGGAGCACAGGTTGAGGGATATTTGGTGGGTAATAAAAATGGAGTGTTTGAGTTCGAGTATGTGAAACCTCGAACTAGTGATGGTGGGCGTAATAAAATAACATAAACACTTACACGGCCTTGTGTAAATGCTGTCACATCAAGGTTTCTTTTTGTTCTTTATTCTGCTGGAGTGGCGTTCCTTCTCCCCTTGTCCAAGTGACTTCTTTAATTCACCGGCGGCTCTTGATTAAGGTATCCCTCTCAGAATAGATGAACAAATAAATGAACAGATGTTAAGGGAAAATACAAATAATTATAATAATAATGCCTGACTTTGGTGATATATAAAAGGCAGAATCAAACTGCAACCACTCACACGGGCAAGTGTGAGTGTGATCTTGAGGGAAGGTATCTTTCCTCTTCCTCACATAAAGAGTCTCTGAACTCTGGGTCCTTGAGATGCTAAAAAAAATGGTGGGAATAGATAATAAATATATAAATCAAGATGACTGACACACACACACTGGCTCACACACACACAATGGCTCACACACACACAATGGCTCACACACACACTAACTGACGCGCACGCACACACACACACACACACTGACTGACACACACCGACTGACACACACACACCGACTGACGCGCGCGCACACACCCCCACACACACTGACTGACGCACGCACACACACACTGACTGACGCACGCACACACACACACTCACTGAGGCACACACACACGCACACACTGACTGTGTGTGCGTCAGTCACTCAGTCTGTGTGTGTTTGTGTTTCTGCGTCAGACTCACTGACGCGCGCGCGCGCACACACTGCATGAAGCTGTAAAGGAGGGAGGGGGGAGACTGGATTGATGTGAATGGGGGACAAACAGAGAGAGGGGGGAAGAGAGAGAGAGGAGCGGGAACATTACATCCCGGGCAACGCCGGGTCTCTCAGCTAGTTAATATATAAATCAAGATGATACTCACACGGTGGCTGTATTGGTCCAAAATGCTTAGAGGTTTTGAGCTCAAAACCTCTAAGCATTTTGGACCAATACAGCCACCGTCAAGGAGTGGGACAACGTAAGCGCAGCACTATACCCGGACGCGGATTAGTTAGCTGAGCACCACGCGCCCTATAAACATCATCCTAAAGACTGGCTGTAACCTTGTTTATGTTCTTATGTCTTTTTTTGACTAAGTGCTTTTAATTGTTTTAGTTTTAATAAAGAGATCGGCCGCTAACTCCATTCAAGAGTTTTTTCATTACTTGTTTACATCACCACACGGGAGTGGTTCCTAATAACTTCTTATGCACCTTGGAGTCAGTACTGGAGTTTAAAGGAGAACATAAAGATACCTTTCCCTGTGTGTGCTCACACGAGGCAGTGTGAGTATCATCTTGATTTATATATTTATTATCTATTCCCACCATTTTTTTTAGCATCTCAAGGACCCAGAGTTCAGAGACTCTTTATGTGAGGAAGAGGAAAGATACCTTCCCTCAAGGTCACACTCACACTTGCCCGTGTGAGTGGTTGCAGTTTGATTCTGCCTTTTACATATCACCAAAGTCAGGCATTATTATTATTATTATTTGTATTTTCCCTTAACATCTGTTCATTTATTTGTTCATCTATTCTGAGAGGGATACCTTAATCAAGAGCCGCCGGTGAATTAAAGAAGTCACTTGGACCATGGGAGAAGGAACGCCACTCCAGCAGAATAAAGAAGTAAAGAACAAAAAGAAACCTTGATGTGACAGCATTTACACAAGGCCGTGTAAGTGTTTATGTTATTTTATTACGCCCACCATCACTAGTTCGAGGTTTCACATACTCGAACTCAAACACTCCATTTTTATTACCAACCAAATATCCCTCAACCTGTGCTCCCCCTTTCTTTCTGTATCAATAGTGGGGAAGCTACTTGAAGGTTTAATACGGGATAATATTCAGGAATACCTTATGGAAAACAAAATTATTAGTAATAGTCAGCATGGATTTATGAAGGATAGATCTTGCCAAACTAACCTTATTTGTTTCTTTGAGGAGGTAAGTAGGAATTTAGACCAGGGTAATGCAGTTGATGTGGTCTACTTAGATTTTGCAAAGGCTTTTGATACGGTTTCACACAAGAGATTGGTGTACAAAATAAAGAAAATTGGACTCTAATAATATATGCACCTGGATTGAAAACTGGTTAAAGGACAGACAACAGAGGGTTGTCATAAATGGAACTTTTTCAGGTTGGGCTAAAGTCGTGAGTGGAGTACCTAAGGGATCGGTCTGGGACCCCTGCTTTTTAACTTGTTTATTAATGACCTTGAGGTTGGGATCGAGAGCAGGATCTTGGAGAGACTGGAAACGTGGGCAGGTAAATGGCAGATGAGGTTTAATACAGATAAATGTAAGGTTATGCATTTGGGATGCAAGAATAAAAAGGCGACTTACAAATTAAATGGAGATATATTGGGGGAATCCTTGATGGAGAAGGATTTAGGAGTGCTTGTAGACTGCAGGCTTAGCAATAGTGCCCAATGTCATGCAGTAGCTGCAAAGGCAAACAAGATCTTATCTTGCATCAAACGGGCAATGGATGGAAGGGAAGTAAACATAACTATGCCCCTTTACAAAGCATTAGTAAGACCACACCTTGAATATGGAGTACAATTTTGGGCACCACTTCATAGAAAAGACGTTATGGAACTAGAGAGAGTGCAGAGAAGAGCCAGCAAATTAATAAAGGGGAGGGATAATCTGATTTATCAGGAGAGGCTAGCTAAATTAGATTTGTTTACACTGGCGACACACTTTATTCGAGCTCGGCTAGTCCCACGAATTCGGGTATACCCGGGTGTATTGAGGTTTGTGACTGTTTTCTGCCCGAGTGCATTGAGGTATTTTCCAGGCAGGGATTGAAGCATTTTATTCCCGCTGGCTGCAATACTGCACAGTATATATACATATACTGCATTACAATTCATGAATTTATGCCATCTGGTAGACACGCGAAGCATTGCAGCCTATTAAATCCTAATCATTATCATTTAACAGATCAGCCGCCCGTCAGCCAGGCATGAACCCAGGCTGGGAAGGCAAACGCAACGGGGCTTGTCAGAGGTGAGGAGCGGCGCATTCCAGGTATCTGCCAGGTACATACTGGGTATTTGCTCGAATAAAGTGTGTCGGTGCAGTACATTAAAAAAGAGGAGTCTAAGGCCTGGGACATGGTGATTTTATCCAGGCGGAGGCGCGCTGAGGCTCAGGGAAAGCGGTGCTTTCCCTGGCCTTACACAGCGCGCCGTCAGGGGGCGGGACGGGGGTGGGCCAGTGACGTCACGGAGCTGGTTCGCCCTCATTGGGCGAACCGCTCACGTGACCGGCCCTGCACTCCGGCGAGCGCCAAATTTGAAACCATCTTGAGACCCACGCTTCCCCAAGCGTACGGGCGCGTGAGCGAGCCCCTGCTAAAGCCGCTCTCATTGCGGCTGCAGGGGCTCAGTGCCGAGTGTGAGCACGGCTCAGCCTTGCTCACACCACTATGTCCCAGGCCTAAGAAGGGATATGATAACTACAGCTCAACCCCGGTATAACGCGATCTGTTACAACGCGAATCCGCTTATAACGCGATGTAAGCGTGGCTCCCAATTTTCGTATTTAGGAATACTTTACAACACGATTATTGGTATCTTAAATACTTTATTGTACAATGTATACAATTGTAAATTATTTCTAATGCGATCCGCTTATAGCGCGATGTGATTCTTTGGACCCCAAGCATAGCGTTATAAGGGGGTTGAGCTGTATATACAAATATATTTGGAGACAATACAAGGAGCTTTCAAAAGAACTATTCAGGCAGTACTAAGGACTTGGGGTCATTCTTTAAGGTTGGAGGAAAGGAGATTTCACCAGCAACAAAGGAAAGGGTTCTTTACAGTAAGGGCAGTTACAGTGTGGGATTCATTACCCATGGAGACTGTGATGACGAATACAGTACAATAGATACAATAGATATGTATAAAAACATGTCGGACATCTTTTTAGAAAGGAAATGTACATGGATATACAAATAAGTAAACATGGGAAGGATGTTGATCCAGGGAGTAATCCGATTGCCAATTCTTGGAGTCAGGAAGGAATTTATTTTTCCCCTTATGAGATATCATTGGATAATACAGTATGACACTGGGGGTTTTGTTTGCCTTCCTCTCGATCAATATACTGTAAGTGCGGATATAGGATAAAGTATCTGTTGTTTAAATTTATCATATGTTGTACTCGATGGACGTACTTTTTTTCAACCTCATCTTCTATGTAACTAACATATATGTGAATCTCCATATATAGGAGCCTTTAATTGTATTGTATTGTGTCTTTATTTATATAGCGCCATTAATGTACATAGCGCTTCACAGTAGTAATACATGTGGTAATCGAATAAATAACAGATAATATAAATAACAGATCATGGGATTAAGTGCTTTAGACAAACATAACATTAAGGAAGAGGAGTCCCTGCCCCGAGGAGCTTACAATCTAATTGGTAGGTAGGGAGAACGTACAGAGACAGTAGGAGGGAGTTCTGGTAAGTGCGTCTGCAGGGGGCCAAGCTTTATGTATCATGTGTTCAGAATATCCACAGTGCTATTCGTATGCTTCTTTAAGCAAGTGTGTCTTAAGGTGGGTCTTAAAGGTGGATAGAGAGGGTGCTAGTCGGGTATTGAGGGGAAGGGCATTCCAGAGGTGCGGGGCAGTCAGTGAAAAAGGTTTAAGGCGGGAGAGGGCTTTAGATAAAAAGGGGGTAGAAAGAAGACATCTGAATTGGTCTTGTTCAGAAAACGGAGTTACTATGTTAACACGGAGTAATACACCAGATTCGTGCTCAGATGCTTCCAGTCTAAGGCCGGGGCCATGGTTAAAAATACAGCGCTGAGCCAGGAAACTTATCTCCTTCATCCGGCATGCGTGGGGCTTTGGTAGACGCTCCCGCAGGCGTGCGGAGGCGTGTGGCATTGCAGCCGACAGCCAATTTAATTTTTGGCGCCGAGGGAAGCGGAGGGCCGGTCACGTGACCGCCAAAAGCCTATGGCAGTCCGTGACGTCGGCGACGTGACGTGACGCGCTAGCCCCGGCTCCCACCCGCCTCACAAGCGCGCTCGCTGACGCTCATGCAAGGACACAAAAAAGCTCCTGCTGGAGCAGGAGAGCATGAGCGTCAGCGCTGCCCAGCGCTGTATTTTTAACCATGGCCTTGGCCTAAGGAATATGCATCAAGGCAAACGGTGTGGCATATTGGGGCAGAAATGAATGTTAAAGAGGAACAAAACTCCTTTGAAATGAACCGGGGTTTTCCATTTGATACACGTGATGCGGTTTGTTTTGCCACACACTTGCACCACGTTCCCCGCGTTTCCCAGGCTCCCCCCAGTCAATATGTTAGGGATCTGACTGGGAGGAGAGTTCCACTTCTTCCAAATAAATGGGCGTAGCATCTTCTCCAGCGCAGCGCAGTCCACTTCTCCGCATACAGAGGAGGGGACCCGTGTTTGATAACAGCCCACGGATTAACTATTTGATACCCATCCTTTTATTGGCTCCCCTGTGACCCCACCATTGCCAAATCCGTCACTCTGCGCTCGTTGGCTTTGGCCTGCCGAGTGCGCCGTCCATCTTCAGAGCAATCTGTGGCGCTCATGTCGCATTGGTGGATCCATGCTGTGTGGCTGTGTGGAAGTCCGCAGCTCACTTTTATGGGGTATCTGGATGGTATAGATCAGGGGAGCGCAATCTTTTTTGTCCCCTGCGCCCCCCCTGCCAGCTATTCCCCTCTCTCCAAGCCCACCCCCCCTTACCTTGGCTCCGGCGTCATGATATGTCACATTGCCATGGCAACGTAACGTCGCATGACCTCGCAGCGTCATTTGACCATGGCCAAGGTAAGTGTCGTTTACAGAGGCCTACGCAGCTTCCCCGGCACTAAATTTAAGTGCCTTCGGGAAACGCGCGCCCCCCCCGTTTGCGCACCCCCCATTTTGCGCACCGCTGGTATAGATGGTTTAATATGAATATTCATAAAATGACTTCATATTAAATAGGCAATTATTATTGTCCAAGTGACACTGCAGCTACCCATCCCTCGCAAATTATATTCAATACAGGTGTGTAATTATAGAGACGTGGTTATGGCAGGCCAAAAAGGTCCCCTAACCTCTTAGAGGCCAGAGTTAGTAAGTTGTCTCAGGTGAAGAAAGTCTTAACAGTTTATAAGTGTGCTGTCATGCTCGGTATCACTGTATGGTGGGTCGCCGGATCACCGTAGTAGCAACGTTGAACCTTCCCGGTCCCTACAGTTCATGTAAGATGTGCGGCGCGGTCGTTTGCATGTTTAGCGGGGTAAACAGTGCTGTGATGAGTCCAACGTAGCAACGACCTGCGCTGTGTTGTATTTTGAAGCGGTTATTATAACATACACATTGGTGGAATCTTCGGAGACAGTGACATTCAGCGGGAACAGAAACTGGAGATGTTCACAATAAAGTGTGTTACAGGTATTGGGTTGATTTAAAGGAAAGGTGTATATATGCATGTGTGTAGGTGTGTGTATATTTATATATACAGACATTATAATAGTATCTGAAAGTTCTGCTTAAAGTTTTTCTATTACGTATCTCCTCGGATTGATCTGCTTTCCTGTCTTGCAGTTGAAGAGGAGACCTTTGAGATTTACAAGGTCCTGTACAATGTACCTAAAGAGCAAAAGGAAAGGGATTGGGGAGTGATCAACTAAACCATGCTAATTGTATAATGAAACAAATAAATTTTAATTGATAATAATATATGAAAGTAGGTGCAACTGTGAACTAAAGTGAATCAGGAAAAGGTGTGGGGTACAGTGAACTGTACTCCAAAGAAAATTCACTTAAATGCACACTACCTATATTTAAAATGTAACCTTTAATGTCATATACCCATACCCCGCTTTAAGGACGCTCACTTTAAGTACACTCGCGAGTAAGGACATATCTCCCAATAGGCAAACGGCAGCTCACGCATGCGCCTGTCAGCACGTCCTGAACAGCAATACCGGCTCCCTACCTGTACCGAAGCTGTGCGCACGCGGGGAGACTATAGAGCCTGTTACACATGTGTTATTTACATCAGTTATGCACGTATATGATGATTGCAGTACAGTACATGCATCGATAAGTGGGGAAAAGGCAGTGCTTCACTTTAAGTACATTTCCGCTTTACATACATGCTCCGGTCCCATTGCGTACGTTAATGCGGGGTATGCCTGTATATGTTTTAAGTATATGACATGAAAGGTTACATTTTACATATAGGTAGTGTGCATTTAAGTGAATTTTCTTTGGACCTCACCTTTTCCTGTACAATGTAATTTCATCATTGAAGAGTTCTCCTTAAAAGTTGCAACCCTCTCCAGATCTTATCAGTGGTAGGAATGTGGTTCTACTAGGGGTGTGATTTTAATTACGTGTGGTCCTATGGTTCTACTAGGAGTGTGATTTAGTTACGAGTGGTCCTATGGTTCTACTAGGAGTGTGATTTAGTTACGAGTGGTCCTATGGTTCTACTAGAAGTGTGATTTAGTTACGAGAGGTCCTATGGTTCTACTAGGAGTGTGATTTAGTTACGAGTGGTCCTATGGTTCTACTAGGAGTGTGATTTAGTTACGAGAGGTCCTATGGTTCTACTAGGAGTGTGATTTAGTTACGAGAGGTCCTATGGTTCTACTAGGAGTGTGATTTAGTTACGAGTGGTCCTATGGTTCTACTAGGAGTGTGATTTAGTTACGAGTGGTCCTATGGTTCTACTAGGAGTGTGATTTAGTTACGAGTGGTCCTATGGTTCTACTAGGAGTGTGATTTAGTTACGAGTGGTCCTATGGTTCTACTAGGAGTGTGATTTAGTTACGAGAGGTCCTATGGTTCTACTAGGAGTGTGATTTAGTTACGAGTGGTCCTATGGTTCTACTAGGAGTGTGATTTAGTTACGAGAGGTCCTATGGTTCTACTAGGAGTGTGATTTGGTTACGAGTAGTTCTACTAGGAGTGTGATTTGGTTACGAGTAGTTCTAATAGGAGTGTGATTGGTTTACAAATGGTTCTACTAGGAGTGTGATTTGGTTACGAGTGGTTCTAATAGGAGTGTGATTGGTTTACAAATGGTTCTACTAGGAGTGTGATTTGGTTACGAGTGGTTCTATGGTTCTACTTAGAGTGTGATTTGGTTACAAATGGTTCTACTAGGAGTGGGATTTGGTTACGAATGGTTCTACTAGGAGTCTGATTTGGTTACTAGTGGCCATGGAATGCAACTTGTTTTGTCATTTACACACTCGGACTACTTGTGTAATTCCAGACTTGACAATGTTCTTTTTCATTTATGCAAAAAAAAAAGGGGGGGATTTATATTAACAAGGACTCCTTCGCTTTCGGTTTTTAGAGCGTAACTGTTGTATACAAATGTACAGCACTTTGCCCCAGATTAGGCAGCATTGTTTCCTAAGGCCCTTTGACCCCTGCATACTGGAATAAAACGAGACGAGAGCAGCGAGCCGGGAATGTGTCGCACAGCTCCGCTCCCAGGCTGCACCGTGTGTAAGAGAATGAATCATTATCACAACCCGCTCCTGAGTCACCTGGATAGCAGGCTAATTGGCACTCACTCAAAGCAGCGCCTGCTCAACTTCTGAAACCCTCAGCCTTTTGGCGGATCGAGGGAGACACAGCCGTCTGTCGCCCATCTGAGACATCAGCAAAGTGTCAGAGCGCCTGTTATCACCCAGCATTTAAACTGCTCGTCCCCCGGCACAAGTATGAGGTGTCTCCCGGTGAGCTAGGGATCCAAACCCTGCTCTGACCATCTGATGGTTGCAAACTATCCGGCCTGACGGATGCGATCCCAGGCAGCCAGAATGGGATTCTTATTTTAAACGAACGCAACAATCTAAGTGTCTGCCGTAAGGCAGAAATCCCCCCCGAACGTGACCCCCTTTTATAATGCTTACTTTTTTTGGTACCAGAATTGGAACTGGAAACTACCTGTATTGCTACCTGGTTTTTATGGGGGATTAAAATGGCCGTCCGGTAGGAAGTCACAACCGATGACATGGGGCAGCTCCCTATTGGCCGGCGCATTTCTTTCCCTTGCAGGGAGATTTGACCTGTAAGTATCTCAGAATGACGGGGTTCCCAGGGCTAAAGATAGGGTGATAGGGTGATCCAGCTCTGGGGTGAGGGGAACTCCCTGTAACTTTCCCCTAACTGCTCCCTGTAACGTTCCCCTAACTGCTCCCTGTAACTGTTCCCCTAACTGCTCCCTGTAACTGCTCCCTGTAACGTTCCCCTAACTGCTCCCTGTAACTGTTCCCCTAACTGCTCCCTGTAACTGCTCCCTGTAACGTTCCCCCAACTGCTTCCTGTAACGTTCCCCTAACTGCTCCCTGTAACGTTCCCCTAACTGCTCCCTGTAACGTTCCCCTAACTGCTCCCTGTAACGTTCCCCCAACTGCTTCCTGTAACGTTCCCCTAACTGCTCCCTGTAACTGCTCCCTGTAACGTTCCCCTAACTGCTCCCTGTAACGTTCCCCTAACTGCTCCCTGTAACTGCTCCCTGTAACGTTCCCCTAACTGCTCCCTGTAACGTTCCCCTAACTGCTCCCAGTAAGGGAGCTCCCTGTAACGTTCCCCTAACTGCTCCCTGTAACGTTCCCCTAACTGCTCCCAGTAAGGGAGCTCCCTGTAACGTTCCCCTAACTGCTCCCTGTAACGTTCCCCTAACTGCTCCCTGTAACGTTCCCCTAACTGCTCCCTGTAACTGCTCCCTGTAACGTTCCCCTAACTGCTCCCTGTAACGTTCCCCTAACTGCTCCCTGTAACGTTCCCCTAACTGCTCCCTATAATTCCTCTCTTAACTGCTCTTATAACCGTTTGTCACGCATGCGAGCGGAACAGACACAGAACACGCGTGTCACTGTTGCACATTGTCACGCATGCCAACGGAGCAGACACAGAACACGCGTGTCACTGTTGCACATTGTCACGCATGCGAGCGGAGCAGACACAGAACACGCGTGTCACTGTTGCACATTGTCACGCAGGCGAGCGGAGCAGACACAGAACACGCGTGTCACTGTTGCATATTGTCACGCATGCGAGCGGAGCAGACAGAACACGCGTGTCACTGTTGCACATTGTCACGCATGCGAGCGGAGCAGACACAGAACACGCGTGTCACTGTTGCACATTGTCACGCATGCGAGCGGAGCAGACACAGAACACGAGTGTCACTGTTGCACATTGACACGCATGCGAGCGGAGCAGACACAGAACACGCGTGTCACTGTTGCACATTGTCACGCAGGCGAGCGGAGCAGACACAGAACACGCGTGTCACTGTTGCACATTGTCACGCATGCGAGCGGAGCAGACACAGAACACGCGTGTCACTGTTGCACATTGTCACGCATGCGAGCGGAGCAGACACAGAACACGCGTGTCACTGTTGCACATTGTCACGCATGCGAGCGGAGCAGACACAGAACACGAGTGTCACTGTTGCACATTGTCACGCAGGTGAGCGGAGCAGACACAGAACACGCGTGTCACTGTTGCACATTGTCACGCATGCGAGCGGAGCAGACACAGAACACGCGTGTCACTGTTGCACATTGTCACGCAGGCGAGCGGAGCAGACACAGAACACGCGTGTCACTGTTGCACATTGTCACGCAGGCGAGCGGAGCAGACACAGAACACGCGTGTCACTGTTGCACATTGACACAATTCACATACACATTTTTGGTGCCGGCTTCCGATCATAATACCCGTCCGGAAAGGCTGAAGCGCAATGCTGTCTTATCTGGCCGTGAAAGGGTCTCCAGCTCCTCTGACCAAACTCGTGGGTCCACCAACACTTCCCACCCTGCGACGCGAGCCCCCAAACCTCATTACCACGCAGCCGCGCACCTTCATTACTGCGCTATTCCTGCCGAAAGCGAGCCGGGGAAATGAACGTCCACGCAGCGAATAACTTCTGTTCTCTTTTAAAGAAACGCGTTTCCGTGTCTTCTTCTTGTAATCTATCGCTTTTGAGGGATAACTTTTTTGGAGGGGAGGGGGGGGAGGTTACTCCTTAAACTGCAATGGTGCCGATCGGGGCACTGTTGCATGGAAACACCCATTCACTTTTAATAGGTGTGAAAGTGCCCGGCTGGCCTAGTTTATTGAGCCCCAGTGTTGGGGACCAGGCTGTAACACGGGGTTGGGGGGTCTCTGCCCCCCAAACTCATCGTGCCCTCTATTTCTGTTTTCTTGCAGACAAAATAGAGAACGGAGAGGTGTACCAGAGGAAGAAGGGGGCTCCCCCTCCCTCGGCTGAGGACGCCTCATCGTCGCTGAACCCCAAGGGTTCGTCCCCCAGCGCTGGGAGCAGCTGGAGACGGATCATGCTGCTCATCCTGGCGATCACCATTCATAACATTCCGGGTAAGACCCCGTGTGCTGGGGGTGGGGGGCGGGGGAGGCTGGGATATTTCTCTGAGTGCAGCGCGTATATCTGCGGGGTCTTCTTGTCTTAAAAAGAGGCTTTACCGGTCCTGTGACTGTCAGACACTTTCCTCCTCATGGTCATGAGACACAGAACCGTGCATGTCACCTCATCACCATGCAGAGCGAGTGTCCCAGCTCAAAATTGATGTGTGCCGAAGCCTAAAACAACGGTCTTTGAGGGGGTTATCTGGTTCTGCACTTCCTTGTCTCAGACTAAGCTGCGCAATGCAGCTGGCACCAGCGGTAGAAAATCTGTGTAATTAAGCAGATAGGAGGCTGTAAGTGCCACACTGGCTGGCTGCCCAGCATGTAACTACCCAGAATCCTTGTCTGCCGTTTAACTAGTGAGTGACACAGGGCATGGGGTGAGTGACACAGGGCATGGGGTGAGTGACACAGGGCATGGGGTGAGTGACACAGGGCATGGAGTGAGTGACACAGGGCATGGGGTGAGTGACACAGGGCATGGGGTGAGTGACACAGGGCATGGGGTGAGTGACACAGGGCATGGGGTGAGTGACACAGGGCATGGGGTGAGTGACACAGGGCATGGGGTGAGTGACACAGGGCATGGGGTGAGTGACACAGGGCATGGGGTGAGTGACACAGGGCATGGGGTGAGTGACACAGGGCATGGGGTGAGTGACACAGGGCATGGGGTGAGTGACACAGGGCATGGGGTGAGTGACACAGGGCATGGGGTGAGTGACACAGGGCATGAGGTGAGTGACACAGGGCATGGGGTGAGTGACACAGGGCATGGAGTGAGTGACACAGGGCATGGGGTGAGTGACACAGGGCATGGGGTGAGTGACACAGGGCATGGGGTGAGTGACACAGGGCATGGGGTGAGTGACACAGGGCATGGGGTGAGTGACACAGGGCATGGGGTGAGTGACACAGGGCATGGGGTGAGTGACACAGGGCATGGGGTGAGTGACACAGGGCATGGGGTGAGTGACACAGGGCATGGGGTGAGTGACACAGGGCATGGGGTGAGTGACACAGGGCATGGGGTGAGTGACACAGGGCATGGGGTGAGTGACACAGGGCATGGGGTGAGTGACACAGGGCATGGGGTGAGTGACACAGGGCATGGGGTGAGTGACACAGGGCATGGGGTGAGTGACACAGGGCATGGGGTGAGTGACACTGGGCATGGGGTGAGTGACACTGGGCATGGGGTGAGTGACACAGGGCACGGGGTGAGTGACACAGGGCACGGGGTGAGTGACACAGGGCACGGGGTGAGTGACACAGGGCACGGGGTGAGTGACACAGGACATGGGGTGAGTGACACAGGGCATGGGGTGAGTGACACAGGGCACGGGGTGAGAGACACAGGGCATGGGGTGAGTGACACTGCGCATGGGGTGAGTGACACAGGACATGGGGTGAGTGACACAGGGCACGGGGTGAGTGACACTGGGCATGGGGTGAGTGACACAGGGCATGGGGTGAGTGACACAGGGCACGGGGTGAGTGACACAGGGCATGGGGTGAGTGACACAGGGCATGGGGTGAGTGACACAGGGCATGGGGTGAGTGACACAGGGCATGGGGTGAGTGACACAGGGCACGGGGTGAGTGACACTGGGCATGGGGTGAGTGACACAGGGCACGGGGTGAGAGACACAGGGCATGGGGTGAGTGACACTGCGCATGGGGTGAGTGACACAGGGCATGGGGTGAGTGACACTGCGCATGGGGTGAGTGACACAGGGCATGGGGTGAGAGACACAGGGCATGGGGTGAGTGACACTGGGCATGGGGTGAGTGACACAGGACATGGGGTGAGTGACACAGGACATGGGGTGAGTGACACAGGGCACGGGGTGAGTGACACTGGGCATGGGGTGAGTGACACAGGGCATGGGGTGAGTGACACAGGACATGGGGTGAGTGACACAGGGCACGGGGTGAGTGACACAGGGCATGGGGTGAGTGACACTGGGCATGGGGTGAGTGACACAGGACATGGGGTGAGAGACACAGGGCATGGGGTGAGTGACACAGGGCATGGGGTGAGAGACACGGCACGGGGTGAGTGACACAGGGCATGGGGTGAGTGACACAGGGCATGGGGTGAGTGACACTGGGCATGGGGTGAGTGACACAGGACATGGGGTGAGTGACACAGGACACGGGGTGAGTGACACAGGGCACGGGGTGAGTGACACTGGGCATGGGGTGAGTGACACAGGGCATGGGGTGAGTGACACAGGGCATGGGGTGAGTGACACAGGGCATGGGGTGAGTGACACAGGGCATGGGGTGAGAGACACAGGGCATGGGGTGAGTGACACAGGGCACGGGGTGAGTGACACAGGGCATGGGGTGAGTGACACAGGGCATGGGGTGAGTGACACTGGGCATGGGGTGAGTGACACAGGGCATGGGGTGAGTGACACAGGGCATGGGGTGAGTGACACAGGGCATGGGGTGAGTGACACAGGGCATGGGGTGAGAGACACAGGGCATGGGGTGAGAGACACAGGGCATGGGGTGAGTGACACAGGGCATGGGGTGAGTGACACAGGGCATGGGGTGAGTGACACAGGGCATGGGGTGAGTGACACTGGGCATGGGGTGAGTGACACAGGACATGGGGTGAGTGACACAGGACATGGGGTGAGTGACACAGGGCACGGGGTGAGTGACACTGGGCATGGGGTGAGTGACACAGGGCATGGGGTGAGTGACACAGGGCATGGGGTGAGTGACACAGGACATGGGGTGAGTGACACAGGGCATGGGGTGAGAGACACAGGGCATGGGGTGAGTGACACAGGGCACGGGGTGAGTGACACAGGGCATGGGGTGAGTGACACAGGGCATGGGGTGAGTGACACTGGGCATGGGGTGAGTGACACAGGGCATGGGGTGAGTGACACAGGGCATGGGGTGAGTGACACAGGGCATGGGGTGAGTGACACAGGGCATGGGGTGAGAGACACAGGGCATGGGGTGAGAGACACAGGGCATGGGGTGAGTGACACAGGGCATGGGGTGAGTGACACAGGGCATGGGGTGAGTGACACAGGGCATGGGGTGAGTGACACAGGACACGGGGTGAGTGACACAGGGCACGGGGTGAGTGACACAGGGCATGGGGTGAGTGACACAGGGCATGGGGTGAGTGACACAGGGCATGGGGTGAGTGACACTGGGCATGGGGTGAGAGACACAGGGCATGGGGTGAGTGACACTGGGCATGGGGTGAGTGACACTGGGCATGGGGTGAGTGACACAGGGCACGGGGTGAGTGACACAGGGCATGGGGTGAGTGACACTGGGCACGGGGTGAGAGACACAGGGCATGGAGTGAGTGACACTGGGCACGGGGTGAGAGACACAGGGCATGGGGTGATGGGGTGAGTGACACAGGGCATGGGGTGAGTGACACAGGGCATGGGGTGAGTGACACAGGGCACGGGGTGAGTGACACAGGGCATGGAGTGAGTGACACTGGGCACGGGGTGAGAGACACAGGGCATGGGGTGATGGGGTGAGTGAATGGGGTGATGGGGTGAGTGACACAGGGCATGGGGTGAGTGACACAGGGCATGGGGTGAGTGACACAGGACATGGGGTGAGAGACACAGGGCATGGGGTGAGTGACACAGGGCATGGGGTGAGTGACACAGGGCATGGGGTGAGAGACACGGCACGGGGTGAGTGACACAGGGCATGGGGTGAGTGACACAGGACATGGGGTGAGAGACACTGGGCACGGGGTGAGTGACACAGGGCATGGGGTGAGTGACACTGGGCATGGGGTGAGAGACACAGGGCATGGGGTGAGTGACACAGGGCATGGGGTGAGAGACACAGGGCATGGGGTGATGGGGTGAGTGACACAGGGCATGGGGTGAGTGACACAGGGCATGGGGTGAGTGACACAGGACATGGGGTGAGAGACACAGGGCATGGGGTGAGTGACACAGGGCATGGGGTGAGTGACACAGGGCATGGGGTGAGAGACACGGCACGGGGTGAGTGACACAGGGCATGGGGTGAGTGACACAGGACATGGGGTGAGAGACACGGCACGGGGTGAGTGACACAGGGCACGGGGTGAGTGACACAGGGCATGGGGTGAGTGACACAGGGCATGGGGTGAGTGACACTGGGCATGGGGTGAGTGACACAGGGCATGGGGTGAGTGACACTGGGCATGGGGTGAGAGACACGGCACGGGGTGAGTGACACAGGGCATGGGGTGAGTGACACAGGGCATGGGGTGAGTGACACAGGGCATGGGGTGAGTGACACTGGGCATGGGGTGAGTGACACAGGGCATGGGGTGAGTGACACTGGACATGGGGTGAGAGACACAGGGCATGGGGTGAGTGACACTGGGCATGGGGTGAGTGACACAGGGCATGGGGTGAGTGACACAGGGCATGGGGTGAGAGACACAGGGCATGGGGTGAGTGACACAGGGCATGGGGTGAGTGACACAGGGCACGGGGTGAGTGACACAGGGCACGGGGTGAGTGACACAGGGCACGGGGTGAGTGACACAGGACATGGGGTGAGTGACACAGGACATGGGGTGAGTGACACTGCGCATGGGGTGAGTGACACAGGGCACGGGGTGAGTGACACAGGGCATGGGGTGAGTGACACAGGGCACGGGGTGAGTGACACTGGGCATGGGGTGAGTGACACAGGGCATGGGGTGAGTGACACAGGGCATGGGGTGAGTGACACAGGACATGGGGTGAGTGACACAGGGCATGGGGTGAGTGACACTGGGCACGGGGTGAGTGACACAGGGCATGGGGTGAGTGACACAGGGCATGGGGTGAGTGACACAGGGCATGGGGTGAGTGACACAGGGCATGGGGTGAGTGACACAGGGCATGGGGTGAGTGACACAGGGCATGGGGTGAGTGACACAGGACATGGGGTGAGTGACACAGGGCATGGGGTGAGTGACACAGGGCACGGGGTGAGTGACACAGGGCATGGGGTGAGTGACACAGGGCATGGGGTGAGTGACACAGGGCATGGGGTGAGTGACACTGGGCATGGGGTGAGTGACACAGGGCATGGGGTGAGTGACACAGGGCATGGGGTGAGTGACACAGGGCATGGGGTGAGTGACACTGGGCATGGGGTGAGTGACACAGGACATGGGGTGAGTGACACAGGGCATGGGGTGAGTGACACAGGGCATGGGGTGAGTGACACAGGGCATGGGGTGAGTGACACAGGGCATGGGGTGAGTGACACAGGGCATGGGGTGAGTGACACTGGGCATGGGGTGAGTGACACAGGGCATGGGGTGAGTGACACAGGGCATGGGGTGAGTGACACAGGACATGGGGTGAGTGACACAGGGCATGGGGTGAGTGACACAGGGCACGGGGTGAGTGACACAGGGCATGGGGTGAGTGACACTGGGCATGGGGTGAGTGACACAGGGCATGGGGTGAGTGACACAGGGCATGGGGTGAGTGACACAGGACATGGGGTGAGTGACACAGGGCATGGGGTGAGTGACACAGGGCACGGGGTGAGTGACACAGGGCATGAGGTGAGTGACACTGGGCACGGGGTGAGAGACACTGGGCACGGGGTGAGTGACACAGGGCATGGGGTGAGTGACACAGGGCATGGGGTGAGTGACACAGGACATGGGGTGAGAGACACGGCACGGGGTGAGTGACACAGGGCATGGGGTGAGTGACACAGGGCATGGGGTGAGTGACACTGGGCACGGGGTGAGAGACACTGGGCATGGGGTGAGTGACACAGGGCATGGGGTGAGTGACACAGGACACGGGGTGAGTGACACAGGGCATGGGGTGAGAGACACAGGGCATGGGGTGAGTGACACAGGGCATGGGGTGAGTGACACAGGGCATGGGGTGAGTGACACAGGGCATGGGGTGAGTGACACAGGGCACGGGGTGAGTGACACAGGGCACGGGGTGAGTGACACAGGGCACGGGGTGAGTGACACAGGGCATGGGGTGAGTGACACAGGGCATGGGGTGAGTGACACAGGGCATGGGGTGAGTGACACAGGGCATGGGGTGAGTGACACAGGGCATGGGGTGAGTGACACAGGGCATGGGGTGAGTGACACAGGGCATGGGGTGAGTGACACAGGGCATGGGGTGAGTGACACAGGGCATGGGGTGAGTGACACAGGGCATGGGGTGAGTGACACAGGACATGGGGTGAGTGACACTGGGCATGGGGTGAGTGACACAGGACATGGGGTGAGTGACACAGGGCATGGGGTGAGTGACACAGGACATGGGGTGAGTGACACAGGACATGGGGTGAGTGACACAGGGCACGGGGTGAGTGACACTGGGCATGGGGTGAGTGACACAGGGCATGGGGTGAGTGACACAGGGCATGGGGTGAGTGACACAGGGCATGGGGTGAGAGACACTGGGCACGGGGTGAGTGACACAGGGCACGGGGTGAGTGACACAGGGCATGGGGTGAGTGACACTGGGCACGGGGTGAGTGACACAGGGCATGGGGTGAGTGACACAGGGCATGGGGTGAGTGACACAGGGCATGGGGTGAGTGACACTGGGCACGGGGTGAGAGACACAGGGCATGGGGTGAGTGACACAGGGCATGGGGTGAGTGACACAGGACATGGGGTGAGAGACACTGGGCACGGGGTGAGTGACACAGGGCATGGGGTGAGTGACACTGGGCATGGGGTGAGAGACACAGGGCATGGGGTGAGTGACACAGGGCATGGGGTGAGAGACACAGGGCATGGGGTGATGGGGTGAGTGACACAGGGCATGGGGTGAGTGACACAGGGCATGGGGTGAGTGACACAGGACATGGGGTGAGAGACACAGGGCATGGGGTGAGTGACACAGGGCATGGGGTGAGTGACACAGGGCATGGGGTGAGAGACACGGCACGGGGTGAGTGACACAGGGCATGGGGTGAGTGACACAGGACATGGGGTGAGAGACACGGCACGGGGTGAGTGACACAGGGCACGGGGTGAGTGACACAGGGCATGGGGTGAGTGACACAGGGCATGGGGTGAGTGACACTGGGCATGGGGTGAGTGACACAGGGCATGGGGTGAGTGACACTGGGCATGGGGTGAGAGACACGGCACGGGGTGAGTGACACAGGGCATGGGGTGAGTGACACAGGGCATGGGGTGAGTGACACAGGGCATGGGGTGAGTGACACTGGGCATGGGGTGAGTGACACAGGGCATGGGGTGAGTGACACTGGACATGGGGTGAGAGACACAGGGCATGGGGTGAGTGACACTGGGCATGGGGTGAGTGACACAGGGCATGGGGTGAGTGACACAGGGCATGGGGTGAGAGACACAGGGCATGGGGTGAGTGACACAGGGCATGGGGTGAGTGACACAGGGCACGGGGTGAGTGACACAGGGCACGGGGTGAGTGACACAGGGCACGGGGTGAGTGACACAGGACATGGGGTGAGTGACACAGGACATGGGGTGAGTGACACTGCGCATGGGGTGAGTGACACAGGGCACGGGGTGAGTGACACAGGGCATGGGGTGAGTGACACAGGGCACGGGGTGAGTGACACTGGGCATGGGGTGAGTGACACAGGGCATGGGGTGAGTGACACAGGGCATGGGGTGAGTGACACAGGACATGGGGTGAGTGACACAGGGCATGGGGTGAGTGACACTGGGCACGGGGTGAGTGACACAGGGCATGGGGTGAGTGACACAGGGCATGGGGTGAGTGACACAGGGCATGGGGTGAGTGACACAGGGCATGGGGTGAGTGACACAGGGCATGGGGTGAGTGACACAGGGCATGGGGTGAGTGACACAGGACATGGGGTGAGTGACACAGGGCATGGGGTGAGTGACACAGGGCACGGGGTGAGTGACACAGGGCATGGGGTGAGTGACACAGGGCATGGGGTGAGTGACACAGGGCATGGGGTGAGTGACACTGGGCATGGGGTGAGTGACACAGGGCATGGGGTGAGTGACACAGGGCATGGGGTGAGTGACACAGGGCATGGGGTGAGTGACACTGGGCATGGGGTGAGTGACACAGGACATGGGGTGAGTGACACAGGGCATGGGGTGAGTGACACAGGGCATGGGGTGAGTGACACAGGGCATGGGGTGAGTGACACAGGGCATGGGGTGAGTGACACAGGGCATGGGGTGAGTGACACTGGGCATGGGGTGAGTGACACAGGGCATGGGGTGAGTGACACAGGGCATGGGGTGAGTGACACAGGACATGGGGTGAGTGACACAGGGCATGGGGTGAGTGACACAGGGCACGGGGTGAGTGACACAGGGCATGGGGTGAGTGACACTGGGCATGGGGTGAGTGACACAGGGCATGGGGTGAGTGACACAGGGCATGGGGTGAGTGACACAGGACATGGGGTGAGTGACACAGGGCATGGGGTGAGTGACACAGGGCACGGGGTGAGTGACACAGGGCATGAGGTGAGTGACACTGGGCACGGGGTGAGAGACACTGGGCACGGGGTGAGTGACACAGGGCATGGGGTGAGTGACACAGGGCATGGGGTGAGTGACACAGGACATGGGGTGAGAGACACGGCACGGGGTGAGTGACACAGGGCATGGGGTGAGTGACACAGGGCATGGGGTGAGTGACACTGGGCACGGGGTGAGAGACACTGGGCATGGGGTGAGTGACACAGGGCATGGGGTGAGTGACACAGGACACGGGGTGAGTGACACAGGGCATGGGGTGAGAGACACAGGGCATGGGGTGAGTGACACAGGGCATGGGGTGAGTGACACAGGGCATGGGGTGAGTGACACAGGGCATGGGGTGAGTGACACAGGGCACGGGGTGAGTGACACAGGGCACGGGGTGAGTGACACAGGGCACGGGGTGAGTGACACAGGGCATGGGGTGAGTGACACAGGGCATGGGGTGAGTGACACAGGGCATGGGGTGAGTGACACAGGACATGGGGTGAGTGACACAGGGCATGGGGTGAGTGACACAGGGCATGGGGTGAGTGACACAGGGCATGGGGTGAGTGACACAGGGCATGGGGTGAGTGACACAGGGCATGGGGTGAGTGACACAGGGCATGGGGTGAGTGACACAGGACATGGGGTGAGTGACACTGGGCATGGGGTGAGTGACACAGGACATGGGGTGAGTGACACAGGGCATGGGGTGAGTGACACAGGACATGGGGTGAGTGACACAGGACATGGGGTGAGTGACACAGGGCACGGGGTGAGTGACACTGGGCATGGGGTGAGTGACACAGGGCATGGGGTGAGTGACACAGGGCATGGGGTGAGTGACACAGGGCATGGGGTGAGAGACACTGGGCACGGGGTGAGTGACACAGGGCACGGGGTGAGTGACACAGGGCATGGGGTGAGTGACACTGGGCACGGGGTGAGTGACACAGGGCATGGGGTGAGTGACACAGGGCATGGGGTGAGTGACACAGGGCATGGGGTGAGTGACACTGGGCACGGGGTGAGAGACACAGGGCATGGGGTGAGTGACACAGGGCATGGGGTGAGTGACACAGGGCATGGGGTGAGTGACACAGGGCACGGGGTGAGTGACACAGGGCATGGGGTGAGTGACACAGGGCATGGGGTGAGTGACACAGGGCACGGGGTGAGTGACACAGGACATGGGGTGAGAGACACAGGGCATGGGGTGAGTGACACAGGGCATGGGGTGAGTGACACAGGGCACGGGGTGAGTGACACAGGACATGGGGTGAGTGACACAGGGCACGGGGTGAGTGACACAGGGCACGGGGTGAGTGACACTGGGCATGGGGTGAGTGACACAGGACATGGGGTGAGAGACACAGGGCATGGGGTGAGTGACACAGGGCATGGGGTGAGTGACACAGGGCACGGGGTGAGTGACACAGGACATGGGGTGAGTGACACAGGGCATGGGGTGAGTGACACAGGGCATGGGGTGAGTGACACAGGGCACGGGGTGAGTGACACAGGGCATGGGGTGAGTGACACAGGGCATGGGGTGAGTGACACTGGGCATGGGGTGAGTGACACTGGGCATGGGGTGAGTGACACTGGGCATGGGGTGAGAGACACAGGGCATGGGGTGAGTGACACAGGGCACGGGGTGAGTGACACAGGGCATGGGGTGAGTGACACAGGGCACGGGGTGAGTGACACAGGGCATGGGGTGAGTGACACAGGGCATGGGGTGAGTGACACAGGGCACGGGGTGAGTGACACAGGGCATGGGGTGAGTGACACAGGGCATGGGGTGAGTGACACAGGGCATGGGGTGAGAGACACAGGGCATGGGGTGAGAGACACAGGGCATGGGGTGTGTGACACAGGGCACGGGGTGAGTGACACAGGGCATGGGGTGATGGGGTGAGTGACACAGGACATGGGGTGAGTGACACAGGGCATGGGGTGAGTGACACAGGGCACGGGGTGAGTGACACAGGGCACGGGGTGAGTGACACAGGGCATGGGGTGAGTGACACAGGGCATGGGGTGAGTGACACTGGGCATGGGGTGAGAGACACAGGGCATGGGGTGAGTGACACAGGGCACGGGGTGAGTGACACAGGGCACGGGGTGAGTGACACAGGGCACGGGGTGAGTGACACAGGGCACGGGGTGAGTGACACAGGGCATGGGGTGAGTGACACAGGGCATGGGGTGTGTGACACAGGGCATGGGGTGAGTGACACTGGGCATGGGGTGAGTGACACAGGGCATGGGGTGAGTGACACAGGGCATGGGGTGAGTGACACTGGGCATGGGGTGAGTGACACAGGGCATGGGGTGAGTGACACTGGGCATGGGGTGAGTGACACAGGGCATGGGGTGAGTGACACAGGACATGGGGTGAGTGACACAGGACATGGGGTGAGTGACACAGGGCACGGGGTGAGTGACACTGGGCACGGGGTGAGTGACACAGGGCATGGGGTGAGAGACACAGGGCATGGGGTGAGTGACACAGGGCATGGGGTGAGTGACACAGGGCATGGGGTGAGTGACACAGGGCATGGGGTGAGTGACACAGGGCATGGGGTGAGAGACACAGGGCATGGGGTGAGTGACACAGGGCATGGGGTGAGTGACACAGGGCATGGGGTGAGTGACACTGGGCATGGGGTGAGTGACACAGGGCATGGGGTGAGTGACACAGGGCATGGGGTGAGTGACACTGGGCATGGGGTGAGTGACACAGGGCATGGGGTGAGTGACACAGGGCATGGGGTGAGTGACACAGGGCATGGGGTGAGTGACACAGGGCATGGGGTGAGTGACACAGGACATGGGGTGAGTGACACAGGACATGGGGTGAGTGACACTGGGCATGGGGTGAGTGACACAGGGCATGGGGTGAGAGACACAGGGCATGGGGTGAGTGACACAGGGCACGGGGTGAGAGACACAGGGCATGGGGTGAGTGACACAGGGCACGGGGTGAGTGACACAGGGCACGGGGTGAGTGACACTGGGCACGGGGTGAGTGACACAGGGCATGGGGTGAGAGACACAGGGCATGGGGTGAGTGACACTGGGCACGGGGTGAGAGACACAGGGCATGGGGTGAGTGACACAGGGCATGGGGTGAGTGACACTGGGCATGGGGTGAGAGACACAGGGCATGGGGTGAGTGACACAGGGCACGGGGTGAGAGACACAGGGCATGGGGTGAGAGACACAGGGCATGGGGTGAGTGACACAGGGCATGGGGTGAGTGACACAGGGCATGGGGTGAGTGACACAGGGCATGGGGTGAGTGACACTGGGCATGGGGTGAGAGACACAGGGCATGGGGTGAGAGACACAGGGCATGGGGTGAGAGACACAGGGCATGGGGTGAGTGACACTGGGCATGGGGTGAGAGACACAGGGCATGGGGTGAGAGACACAGGGCACGGGGTGAGTGACACAGGGCATGGGGTGAGTGACACAGGGCATGGGGTGAGTGACACTGGGCACGGGGTGAGTGACACAGGGCATGGGGTGAGTGACACAGGGCATGGAGTGAGTGACACTGGGCACGGGGTGAGTGACACTGGGCATGGGGTGAGTGACACTGGGCATGGGGTGAGAGACACAGGGCATGGGGTGAGTGACACAGGGCATGGGGTGAGAGACACAGGGCATGGGGTGAGAGACACAGGGCATGGGGTGAGTGACACAGGGCATGGGGTGAGTGACACAGGGCATGGGGTGAGTGACACAGGGCATGGGGTGAGTGACACTGGGCACGGGGTGAGTGACACAGGGCATGGGGTGAGTGACACAGGGCATGGGGTGAGTGACACAGGGCATGGGGTGAGTGACACTGGGCACGGGGTGAGTGACACTGGGCATGGGGTGAGAGACACAGGGCATGGGGTGAGTGACACAGGGCACGGGGTGAGTGACACAGGGCATGGGGTGAGTGACACAGGACATGGGGTGAGTGACACTGCGCATGGGGTGAGTGACACTGGGCACGGGGTGA
Organism: Ascaphus truei; assembly: GCF_040206685.1. Lineage (NCBI taxonomy): Eukaryota > Metazoa > Chordata > Amphibia > Anura > Ascaphidae > Ascaphus > Ascaphus truei. The sequence goes on from NC_134504.1 coordinate 16,342,528, forward strand.
GTGACACTGGGCATGGGGTGAGAGACACAGGGCATGGGGTGAGTGACACAGGGCACGGGGTGAGTGACACAGGGCATGGGGTGAGTGACACAGGGCATGGAGTGAGTGACACAGGGCATGGGGTGAGAGACACAGGGCATGGGGTGAGTGACACAGGGCACGGGGTGAGTGACACAGGGCATGGGGTGAGTGACACAGGGCATGGGGTGAGTGACACAGGGCATGGGGTGAGTGACACTGGGCATGGGGTGAGTGACACTGGGCATGGGGTGAGTGACACAGGGCATGGGGTGAGTGACACAGGGCATGGGGTGAGTGACACTGGGCATGGGGTGAGTGACACAGGGCATGGGGTGAGTGACACAGGGCATGGGGTGAGTGACACAGGGCATGGGGTGAGTGACACAGGGCATGGGGTGAGTGACACAGGGCATGGGGTGAGTGACACAGGGCATGGGGTGAGTGACACAGGGCATGGGGTGAGTGACACTGGGCACGGGGTGAGAGACACAGGGCATGGGGTGAGTGACACAGGGCATGGGGTGAGTGACACAGGGCACGGGGTGAGTGACACAGGGCATGGGGTGAGTGACACAGGGCATGGGGTGAGTGACACAGGGCATGGGGTGAGTGACACAGGGCATGGGGTGAGAGACACAGGGCATGGGGTGAGTGACACTGGGCATGGGGTGAGTGACACAGGGCATGGGGTGAGAGACACGGCACGGGGTGAGTGACACAGGGCACGGGGTGAGTGACACAGGGCATGGGGTGAGTGACACAGGGCATGGGGTGAGTGACACAGGACATGGGGTGAGAGACACGGCACGGGGTGAGTGACACAGGGCACGGGGTGAGTGACACAGGGCATGGGGTGAGTGACACAGGGCATGGGGTGAGTGACACAGGGCATGGGGTGAGTGACACAGGGCATGGGGTGAGTGACACAGGGCACGGGGTGAGTGACACAGGGCATGGGGTGAGTGACACAGGGCATGGGGTGAGTGACACAGGGCATGGGGTGAGTGACACAGGGCATGGGGTGAGTGACACAGGGCATGGGGTGAGTGACACAGGGCATGGGGTGAGTGACACTGGGCATGGGGTGAGTGACACAGGGCACGGGGTGAGTGACACAGGGCACGGGGTGAGTGACACAGGGCACGGGGTGAGTGACACAGGGCATGGGGTGAGTGACACAGGGCATGGGGTGAGTGACACAGGACATGGGGTGAGTGACACAGGGCATGGGGTGAGTGACACAGGGCACGGGGTGAGTGACACAGGGCATGGGGTGAGTGACACAGGGCATGGGGTGAGAGACACAGGGCACGGGGTGAGTGACACTGGGCATGGGGTGAGTGACACTGGGCATGGGGTGAGTGACACAGGGCATGGGGTGAGTGACACAGGGCATGGGGTGAGTGACACTGGGCATGGGGTGAGTGACACAGGGCACGGGGTGAGTGACACTGGGCACGGGGTGAGTGACACTGGGCATGGGGTGAGTGACACAGGGCATGGGGTGAGTGACACTGGGCATGGGGTGAGTGACACAGGGCATGGGGTGAGTGACACTGGGCATGGGGTGAGTGACACAGGGCACGGGGTGAGTGACACAGGGCATGGGGTGAGAGACACAGGGCATGGGGTGAGTGACACAGGGCATGGGGTGAGTGACACAGGGCATGGGGTGAGTGACACAGGGCATGGGGTGAGTGACACAGGACATGGGGTGAGTGACACAGGGCATGGGGTGAGTGACACAGGGCATGGGGTGAGTGACACAGGGCATGGGGTGAGTGACACAGGGCATGGGGTGAGAGACACAGGGCATGGGCTGAGTGACACAGGGCATGGGGTGAGTGACACAGGGCATGGGGTGAGAGACACAGGGCATGGGCTGAGTGACACAGGATTAAGGGATAAGAGCAATGGCGGCCAACTCCAGTCCTGAAGGGCCACCAGCAGGTCAGGTTTTAAGGATATCCCCGCTTCAGCACAGGTGGCTCAATCAGTGGCTGCGCAATGTCTCTCACGTTCCCACCCGTGTCTGTAAGAGTAATATGGGGATTTTAGGGTCCGATATTATGTGTCACTGTGTATAAGGCCGCGCATGTATAGCACATTCATCTGCTCCACGTTGGGTCCTGGTCTCTGAAGTGGGTCAGGTTGAGGAAATCACATTATCTGCCTTTGCCTCAGCTGCTGAAAAATGAGATCGTAAGCCCCTCGGGGCGGCGACTCTTATCTCGCTGGGCGCAGCGCCGCGCGCTTACTCATTCCCGGCGGTGTAGGTGCGTGGAGTGTTGTTTTCCATCTATTCATTGAAGGCTGCACTTGTGTAGTTGTGTAGCCCAGGTGCGGCTCATCTCATCCCCCTTTTATTCATGCTGGTTAATGCTACGCGAGGCGTCTGGTGCAGCAATGTACTTGGCACTTCCTTCGGCCCAGAGCCAGTCACCCCGCGATTGGGGGGATGTGATTAAGGGGTTAAGTGCCGCACACCGCGGGTTTGGCCCTTTCTTGGTGCCTGTGAGGCTGGTGGAGGTGTAACTCTCCCCGGCTAAGGATCTGCGTCACGCTTGTCTAAGGCGGCGCTTATAGTGCCGGCGACGTGACGTCGCCTGGAAACAAATGCACCGTCGCCGTCACAAGCGCTTATAGTAAGCGCGGCGTGACGGCGGCGACCAAAGGTTTGGAAGCCGATAAAATGTGATTTTTCAGAGGCTGTCGCCACACGTGACACCCTCTGAACCAATCAGTGGCCAGCTCGCCAGCGACGTCGCCGAAAGTTACATTATACATTTTGCGGGTGACGTCATCCGTCGCGTGCACTATAAGCGCGGCCTAATGCCACAGAGTGATATTGCTCAGCGCTTCCACACAGTGCAATCAGTGATCAAATATTAATTCAATACATATGTGAATTGTGAACATTAAGTAACTGGGGGATGATGCTCAAAACCCCTCTTGTGGCGTCTGTGCCACGCGCGTCACATTCAGCGCACGCAGCATCATGTTGTGCAAATACTCTAAACAATCTTTTCATTGCCTTGATACACCGGTCCACAAAGGGTTACTCGATTACCTGGGGCATTCAGATCACAGGTTATGTCTCTTCAGGTGACCCTGCTGGCTGCTGTCTCCCCAACCCGGTATTAACCCCTTCACTGTCAGAAGGAATGTTACAAGGTGCAAAGAAGGGTTGTTCAATGGTGCGTGATCTTATCAGGAAAGACTGAAGGACTTTAATATGTGCAGCTTGGAGGGGAGAAGGGAGAGGGGGATATGAGAGACAAAGTCACATATATTAGGGTTAATATGTGCAGCTTAGAGTGGAGAAGGGAGAGGGGATATGAGAGACACTGTCACATGTATAAAGGGTTAATATGTGCGGCTTAGAGGAGAGAAGGGAGAGGGGGATACGAGAGACACTGTCACGTGTATAAAGGGTTAATATGTGCAGCTTAGAGGGGAGAAGAGAGAGGGGGATATGAGAGACACTGTCACATATATAAAGGGTTAATATGTGCAGCTTAGAGGGGAGAAGGGAGAGGGGGATATGAGAGACAAAGTCACATATATTAGGGTTAATATGTGCAGCTTAGAGTGGAGAAGGGAGAGGGGATATGAGAGACACTGTCACATGTATAAAGGGTTAATATGTGCGGCTTAGAGGAGAGAAGGGAGAGGGGGATACGAGAGACACTGTCACGTGTATAAAGGGTTAATATGTGCAGCTTAGAGGGGAGAAGAGAGAGGGGGATATGAGAGACACTGTCACATATATAAAGGGTTAATATGTGCAGCTTAGAGGGGAGAAGGGAGAGGGGGATATGAGAGACAAAGTCACATATATTAGGGTTAATATGTGCAGCTTAGAGTGGAGAAGGGAGAGGGGATATGAGAGACACTGTCACATGTATAAAGGGTTAATATGTGCGGCTTAGAGGAGAGAAGGGAGAGGGGGATACGAGAGACACTGTCACGTGTATAAAGGGTTAATATGTGCAGCTTAGAGGGGAGAAGAGAGGGGGATATGAGAGACACTGTCACATATATAAAGGGTTAATATGTGCAGCTTAGAGGGGAGAAGGGAGAGGGGGATATGAGAGACACTTTCACATATATAAAGGGTTAATATGTGCAGCTTAGAGTGGAGAAGGGAGAGGGGATATGAGAGACACTGTCACATATATTAGGGTTAATATGTGCAGCTTAGAGTGGAGAAGGGAGAGGGGATATGAGAGACACTGTCACATATATAAAGGGTTAATATGTGCAGCTTAGAGTGGAGAAGGGAGCAGGGGATATGAGAGACACTGTCACATATATAAAGGGTAAATATGTGCAGTTTAGAGGAGAGAAGGGAGAGGGGGATATGAGAAACTCATATATAAAGGGTTAATATGTGCAGCTTAGAGGAGAGAAGGGAGAGGGGGATATGAGAGACACTGTCACATATATAAAGGGTTAATATGTGCAGCTTAGAGGGGAGAAGGGAGAGGGGGATATGAGAGACACTGTCACATATATAAAGGGTTAATACGTGCAGCTTAGAGAGGAGAAGGGAGAGGGGGATATGAGAGAAACTGTCACATATATAAAGGGTTAATATGTGCAGCTTAGAGGGGAGAAGGGAGAGGGGGATATGAGAGAAACTGTCACATATATAAAGGGTTAATACGTGCAGCTTAGAGGAGAGAAGGGAGAGGGGGATATGAGAGACTGTCACATATATAAAGGGTTAATATGTGCAGCTTAGAGGAGAGAAGGGAGAGGGGGATATGAGAGACACTGTCACATGTATAAAGGGTTAATATGTGCGGCTTAGAGGAGAGAAAGGAGAGGGATACGAGAGACACTGTGACGTGTATAAAGGGTTAATATGTGCAGCTTAGAAGGGAGAGGGGAGAGGGGATATGAGAGATACTGTCACATATATAAAGGGTTAATATGTGCAGTTTAGAGGAGAGAAGGGAGAGGGGGATATGAGAGACACTGTCACATATATAAAGGGTTAATATGTGCAGCTTAGAGGGGAGAAGGGAGAGGGGGATATGAGAGACACTGTCACATATATAAAGGGTTAATATGTGCAGCTTAGAGGGGAGAAGGGAGAGGGGGATATGAGAGACACTGTCACATATATTAGGGTTAATATGTGCAGCTTAGAGGGGAGAAGGGAGAGGGGATATGAGAGACACTGTCACATATATAAAGGGTTAATATGTGCAGTTTAGAGGAGAGAAGGGAGAGGGGGATATGAGAGACACTGTCACATATATTAGGGTTAATATGTGCAGCTTAGAGTGGAGAAGGGAGAGGGGATATGAGAGACACTGTCACATATATAAAGGGTTAATATGTGCAGTTTAGAGGAGAGAAGGGAGAGGGGGATATGAGAGACACTGTCACATATATAAAGGGTTAATATGTGCAGCTCTGAGGAGAGAAGGGAGAGGGGGGTATGAGAGAAACTGTCACATATATAAAGGGTTAATACGTGCAGCTTAGAGGGGAGAAGGGAGAGGGGGATATGAGAGAAACTGTCACATATATAAAGGGTTAATATGTGCAGCTTAGAGGGGAGAACGGAGAGGGGGATATGAGAGACACTGTCACATATATAAAGGGTTAATATGTGCAGCTTAGAGGAGAGAAGGGAGAGGGGGATATGAGAGACTGTCACATATATAAAGGGTTAATATGTGCAGCTTAGAGGAGAGAAGGGAGAGGGGGATATGAGAGACACTGTCACATGTATAAAGGGTTAATATGTGCGGCTTAGAGGAGAGAAAGGAGAGGGGGATACGAGAGACACTGTCACGTGTATAAAGGGTTAATATGTGCAGCTTAGAAGGGAGAGGGGAGAGGGGATATGAGAGATACTGTCACATATATAAAGGGTTAATATGTGCAGTTTAGAGGAGAGAAGGGAGAGGGGGATATGAGAGACACTGTCACATATATAAAGGGTTAATATGTGCAGCTTAGAGGGGAGAAGGGAGAGGGGGATATGAGAGACACTGTCACATATATAAAGGGTTAATATGTGCAGCTTAGAGGGGAGAAGGGAGAGGGGGATATGAGAGACACTGTCACATATATTAGGGTTAATATGTGCAGCTTAGAGGGGAGAGGGGGAGATGAGAGACACTGTCACATATATTAGGGTTAATATGTGCAGCTTAGAGTGGAGAAGGGAGAGGGGGATATGAGAGAAACTGTCACAAATATAAAGGGTTAATATGTGCAGCTTAGAGGGGAGAAGGGGGAGGGGGATATGAGAGACTGTCACATATATAAAGGGTTAATATGTGCAGCTTAGAGGAGAGAAGGGAGAGGGGGATATGAGAGACTGTCACATATATAAAGGGTTAATATGTGCAGCTTAGAGGAGAGAAGGGAGCAGGGGATATGAGAGAAACACTGTCACATATATAAAGGGTTAATATGTGCAGCTTAGAGGGGAGAAGGGAGAGGGGGATGTGAGAGACACTGTCACATGTATAAAGGGTTAATATGTGCAGCTTAGAGGGGAGAAGGGAGAGGGGGATATGAGAGACACTGTCACATATATAAAGGGTTAATATGTGCAGCTTAGAGGAGAGAAGGGAGAGGGGGATATGAGAGACTGTCACATATAAAGGGTTAATATGTGCAGCTTAGAGGAGAGAAGGGAGAGGGGGATATGAGAGAAACTGTCCCATATATAAAGGGTTAATATGTGCAGCTTAGAGGGGAGAAGGGAGAGGGGGATATGAGAGACACTGTCACATATAAAGGGTTAATATGTGCAGCTTAGAGGAGAGAAGGGAGGGGGATATGAGAGAAACTGTCATATATAAAGGGTTAATATGTGCAGCTTAGAGGAGAAGGGAGAGGGGATATGAGAGAAACTGTCCCATATATAAAGGGTTAATACGTGCAGCTTAGAGGGGAGAAGGGAGAGGGGGATATGAGAGAAACTGTCACATATATAAAGGGTTAATATGTGCAGCTTAGAGGGGAGAAGGGAGAGGGGGATGTGAGAGACACTGTCACATGTATAAAGGGTTAATATGTGCAGCTTAGAGGAGAGAAGGGAGAGGGGGATATGAGAGACACTGTCACATATAAAGGGTTAATATGTGCAGCTTAGAGGAGAGAAGGGAGAGGGGGATATGAGAGAAACTGTCCCATATATAAAGGGTTAATATGTGCAGCTTAGAGGGGAGAAGGGAGAGGGGGATATGAGAGACACTGTCACATATAAAGGGTTAATATGTGCAGCTTAGAGGAGAGAAGGGAGAGGGGGATATGAGAGAAACTGTCATATATAAAGGGTTAAAATGTGCAGCTTAGAGGGGAGAAGGGAGAGGGGGATATGAGAGAAACTGTCATATATAAAGGGTTAAAATGTGCGGCTTAGAGGGGAGAAGGGAGAGGGGGATATGAGAGAAACTGTCCCATATATAAAGGGTTAATACGTGCAGCTTAGAGGGGAGAAGGGAGAGGGGGATATGAGAGAAACTGTCACATATATAAAGGGTTAATATGTGCAGCTTAGAGGAGAGAAGGGAGAGGGGGATATGAGAGAAACTGTCCCATATATAAAGGGTTAATACGTGCAGCTTAGAGGGGAGAAGGGAGAGGGGGATATGAGAGACACTGTCACATATATAAAGGGTTAATATGTGCAGCTTAGAGGAGAGAAGGGAGAGGGGGATATGGGAGACACTGTCACATGTATAAAGGGTTAATATGTGCAGCTTAGAGGGGAGACGGGAGAGGGGGTTATGAGAGACACTGTCACATGTATAAAGGGTTAATATGTGCAGCTTAGAGGAGAGAAGGGAGAGGGGGATATGAGAGACACTGTCACATGTATAAAGGGTTAATATGTGCAGCTTAGAAGGGAGAAGGGAGAGGGGATATGAGAGACACTGTCACATATATAAAGGGTTAATATGTGCAGCTTAGAGGAGAGAAGGGAGAGGGAGATATGAGAGACACTGTCACATATATAAAGGGTTAATACGTGCAGCTTAGAGGGGAGAATTGAGAGGGGGATATGAGAGAAACACTGTCACATATATAAAGGGTTAATATGTGCAGCTTAGAGGGGAGAAGGGAGAGGGGGATATGAGAGACAAAGTCACATATATTAGGGTTAATATGTGCAGCTTAGAGTGGAGAAGGGAGAGGGGATATGAGAGACACTGTCACATGTATAAAGGGTTAATATGTGCGGCTTAGAGGAGAGAAGGGAGAGGGGGATATGAGAGAAACTGTCCCATATATAAAGGGTTAATATGTGCAGCTTAGAGGGGAGAAGGGAGAGGGGGATATGAGAGACACTGTCACATATAAAAGGGTTAATATGTGCAGCTTAGAGGAGAGAAGGGAGAGGGGGATATGAGAGAAACTGTCATATATAAAGGGTTAAAATGTGCAGCTTAGAGGGGAGAAGGGAGAGGGGGATATGAGAGAAACTGTCATATATAAAGGGTTAAAATGTGCGGCTTAGAGGGGAGAAGGGAGAGGGGGATATGAGAGAAACTGTCCCATATATAAAGGGTTAATACGTGCAGCTTAGAGGGGAGAAGGGAGAGGGGGATATGAGAGAAACTGTCACATATATAAAGGGTTAATATGTGCAGCTTAGAGGAGAGAAGGGAGAGGGGGATATGAGAGAAACTGTCCCATATATAAAGGGTTAATACGTGCAGCTTAGAGGGGAGAAGGGAGAGGGGGATATGAGAGACACTGTCACATATATAAAGGGTTAATATGTGCAGCTTAGAGGGGAGAAGGGAGAGGGGGATATGAGAGACACTGTCACATATATAAAGGGTTAATATGTGCAGCTTAGAGGGGAGAAGGGAGAGGGGGATATGAGAGACACTGTCACATATATAAAGGGTTAATATGTGCAGCTTAGAGGAGAGAAGGGAGAGGGGGATATGGGAGACACTGTCACATGTATAAAGGGTTAATATGTGCAGCTTAGAGGGGAGACGGGAGAGGGGGTTATGAGAGACACTGTCACATGTATAAAGGGTTAATATGTGCAGCTTAGAGGAGAGAAGGGAGAGGGGGATATGAGAGACACTGTCACATGTATAAAGGGTTAATATGTGCAGCTTAGAAGGGAGAGGGGATATGAGAGACACTGTCACATATATAAAGGGTTAATATGTGCAGCTTAGAGGAGAGAAGGGAGAGGGAGATATGAGAGACACTGTCACATATATAAAGGGTTAATACGTGCAGCTTAGAGGGGAGAATTGAGAGGGGGATATGAGAGAAACACTGTCACATATATAAAGGGTTAATATGTGCAGCTTAGAGGGGAGAAGGGAGAGGGGGATATGAGAGACAAAGTCACATATATTAGGGTTAATATGTGCAGCTTAGAGTGGAGAAGGGAGAGGGGATATGAGAGACACTGTCACATGTATAAAGGGTTAATATGTGCGGCTTAGAGGAGAGAAGGGAGAGGGGGATACGAGAGACACTGTCACGTGTATAAAGGGTTAATATGTGCAGCTTAGAGGGGAGAAGAGAGAGGGGGATATGAGAGACACTGTCACATATATAAAGGGTTAATATGTGCAGCTTAGAGGGGAGAAGGGAGAGGGGGATATGAGAGACACTGTCACATATATTAGGGTTAATATGTGCAGCTTAGAGTGGAGAAGGGAGAGGGGATATGAGAGACACTGTCACATATATAAAGGGTTAATATGTGCGGCTTAGAGGAGAGAAGGGAGAGGGGGATACGAGAGACACTGTCACGTGTATAAAGGGTTAATATGTGCAGCTTAGAAGGGAGAGGGGAGAGGGGATATGAGAGATACTGTCACATATATAAAGGGTTAATATGTGCAGTTTAGAGGAGAGAAGGGAGAGGGGGATATGAGAGACACTGTCACATATATAAAGGGTTAATATGTGCAGCTTAGAGGGGAGAAGGGAGAGGGGGATATGAGAGACACTGTCACATATATAAAGGGTTAATATGTGCAGCTTAGAGGGGAGAAGGGAGAGGGGGATATGAGAGACACTGTCACATATATTAGGGTTAATATGTGCAGCTTAGAGGGGAGAAGGAAGAGGGGGATATGAGAGACACTGTCACATATATAAAGGGTTAATATGTGCAGCTTAGAGTGGAGAAGGGAGAGGGGGATATGAGAGACACTGTCACATATATAAAGGGTTAATACGTGCAGCTTAAAGAGGAGAAGGGAGAGGGGGATATGAGAGAAACTGTCACATATATAAAGGGTTAATATGTGCAGCTTAGAGGGGAGAAGGGAGAGGGGGATGTGAGAGACACTGTCACATGTATAAAGGGTTAATATGTGCAGCTTAGAGGAGAGAAGGGAGAGGGGGATATGAGAGACACTGTCACATATAAAGGGTTAATATGTGCAGCTTAGAGGAGAGAAGGGAGAGGGGGATATGTGAGAAACTGTCCCATATATAAAGGGTTAAAATGTGCAGCTTAGAGGGGAGAAGGGAGAGGGGGATATGAGAGAAACTGTCATATATAAAGGGTTAAAATGTGCGGCTTAGAGGGGAGAAGGGAGAGGGGGATATGAGAGAAACTGTCACATATATAAAGGGTTAATATGTGCAGCTTAGAGGAGAGAAGGGGAGGGGGATATGAGAGAAACTGTCCCATATATAAAGGGTTAATACGTGCAGCTTAGAGGGGAGAAGGGAGAGGGGGATATGAGAGACACTGTCACATATATAAAGGGTTAATATGTGCAGCTTAGAGGGGAGATGGGAGAGGGGGATATGAGAGACACTGTCACATATGTAAAGGGTTAATATGTGCAGCTTAGAGGAGAGAAGGGAGAGGGGGATATGGGAGACACTGTCACATGTATAAAGGGTTAATATGTGCAGCTTAGAGGGGAGAAGGGAGAGGGGGATATGAGAGAAACTGTCACATATATAAAGGGTTAATATGTGCAGCTTAGAGGGGAGAAGGGAGAGGGGGATGTGAGAGACACTGTCACATGTATAAAGGGTTAATATGTGCAGCTTAGAGGAGAGAAGGGAGAGGGGGATATGAGAGACACTGTCACATATAAAGGGTTAATATGTGCAGCTTAGAGGGGAAACGGGAGAGGGGGTTATGAGAGACACTGTCACATGTATAAAGGGTTAATATGTGCAGCTTAGAGGGGAGACGGGAGAGGGGGTTATGAGAGACACTGTCACATGTATAAAGGGTTAATATGTGCGGCTTAGAGGAGAGAAGGGAGAGGGGGATATGAGAGAAACACTCACATATATAAAGGGTTAATATGTGCGGCTTAGAGGGGAGAAGGGAGAGGGGGATATGAGAGACACTGTCACATATATAAAGGGTTAATATGTGCAGCTTAGAGGGGAGAAGGGAGAGGGGGATATGAGATACACTGTCACATATATAAAGGGTTAATATGTGCAGCTTAGAGGAGAGAAGGGAGAGGGGGATATGAGAAACACTGTCACATGTATAAAGGGTTAATATGTGCAGCTTAGAGGAGAGAAGGGAGAGGGGGATTTGAGAGACACTGTCACATGTATAAAGGGTTAATATGTGCAGCTTAGAAGGGAGAAGGGAGAGGGGATATGAGAGACACTGTCACATATATAAAGGGTTAATATGTGCAGCTTAGAGGAGAGAAGGGAGAGGGAGATATGAGAGACACTGTCACATATATAAAGGGTTAATACGTGCAGCTTAGAGGGGAGAAGGGAGAGGGGGATATGAGAGAAACACTGTCACATATATAAAGGGTTAATATGTGCAGCTTTGAGGAGAGAAGGGAGCGAGGGATATGAGAGACACTGTCACATATATAAAGGGTTAATATGTGCAGCTTAGAGGGGAGAAGGGAGAGGGGGATATGAGAGACACTGTCACATGTATAAAAGGTTAATATGTGCAGCTTAGAAGGGAGAAGGAAGAGGGGGATATGAGAGACACTGTCACATATATAAAGGGTTAATATGTGCAGCTTAGAGGAGAGAAGGAAGAGGGGGATATGAGAGACACTGTCACATATATAAAGGGTTAATATGTGCAGCTTAGAGGAGAGAAGGGAGCGAGGGATATGAGAGAAACACTGTCACATATATAAAGGGTTAATATGTGCAGCTTAGAGGAGAGAAGGGAGAGGGGGATATGAGAGACACTGTCACATGTATAAAGGGTTAATATGTGCAGCTTAGAGGGGAGATGGGAGAGGGGGTTATGAGAGACACTGTCACATATATAAAGGGTTAATATGTGCAGCTTAGAGGGGAGATGGGAGAGGGGGATATGAGAGAAACACTGTCACATATATAAAGGGTTAATATGTGCAGCTTAGAGGAGAGAATGGAGAGGGGGATATGAGAGACACTGTCACATGTATAAAGGGTTAATATGTGCAGCTTAGAGGGGAGAAGGGAGAGGGGGATATGAGAAACACTGTCACATATATAAAGGGTTAATATGTGCAGCTTAGAGGGGAGAAGGGAGAGGGGGATATGAGAAACACTGTCACATATATAAAGGGTTAATATGTGCAGCTTAGAGGGGAGAAGGGAGAGGGGGATATGAGAAACACTGTCACATATATAAAGGGTTAATATGTGCAGCTTAGAGGGGAGAAGGGAGAGAGGGATATAAGAAACACTGTCACATATATAAAGGGTTAATATGTGCAGCTTAGAGGGGAGAAGGGAGAGGGGGATATGAGAGACACTGTCACATATATAAAGGGTTAATATGTGCAGCTTAGAGGGGAGAAGGGAGATAGGGATATGAGAGACACTGTCACATATATAAAGGGTTAATATGTGCAGCTTAGAGGGGAGACGGGAGAGGGGGATATGAGAGACACTGTCACATATATAAAGGGTTAATATGTGCAACTTAGAGGGGAGAAGGGAGATAGGGATATGAGAGACACTGTCACATATATAAAGGGTTAATATGTGCAGCTTAGAGGGGAGACGGGAGAGGGGGATATGAGAGACACTGTCACATATATAAAGGGTTAATATGTGCAGCTTAGAGGGGAGAAGGGAGAGGGGGATATGAGAGACATTGTCACATATATAAAGGGTTAATATGTGCAGCTTAGAGGGGAGACGGGAGAGGGGGATATGAGAGACACTGTCACATATATAAAGGGTTAATATGTGCAGCTGAGAAGGGAGAGGGGGATGTGAGAGAAACTGTCATATATAAAGGGTTAATATGTGCAGCTTAGAGGGGAGAAGGGAGAGGGGGATATGAGAGAAACTGTCACATATATAAAGGGTTAATATGTGCAGCTTAGAGGGGAGAAGGGAGAGGGGGATGTGAGAGACACTGTCACATGTATAAAGGGTTAATATGTGCAGCTTAGAGGAGAGAAGGGAGAGGGGGATATGAGAGACACTGTCACATATAAAGGGTTAATATGTGCAGCTTAGAGGAGAGAAGGGAGAGGGGGATATGAGAGAAACTGTCCCATATATAAAGGGTTAATATGTGCAGCTTAGAGGGGAGAAGGGAGAGGGGGATATGAGAGACACTGTCACATATAAAGGGTTAATATGTGCAGCTTAGAGGAGAGAAGGGAGAGGGGGATATGAGAGAAACTGTCATATATAAAGGGTTAAAATGTGCAGCTTAGAGGGGAGAAGGGAGAGGGGGATATGAGAGAAACTGTCATATATAAAGGGTTAAAATGTGCGGCTTAGAGGGGAGAAGGGAGAGGGGGATATGAGAGAAACTGTCCCATATATAAAGGGTTAATACGTGCAGCTTAGAGGGGAGAAGGGAGAGGGGGATATGAGAGAAACTGTCACATATATAAAGGGTTAATATGTGCAGCTTAGAGGAGAGAAGGGAGAGGGGGATATGAGAGAAACTGTCCCATATATAAAGGGTTAATACGTGCAGCTTAGAGGGGAGAAGGGAGAGGGGGATATGAGAGACACTGTCACATATATAAAGGGTTAATATGTGCAGCTTAGAGGGGAGAAGGGAGAGGGGGATATGAGAGACACTGTCACATATATAAAGGGTTAATATGTGCAGCTTAGAGGGGAGAAGGGAGAGGGGGATATGAGAGACACTGTCACATATATAAAGGGTTAATATGTGCAGCTTAGAGGAGAGAAGGGAGAGGGGGATATGGGAGACACTGTCACATGTATAAAGGGTTAATATGTGCAGCTTAGAGGGGAGACGGGAGAGGGGGTTATGAGAGACACTGTCACATGTATAAAGGGTTAATATGTGCAGCTTAGAGGAGAGAAGGGAGAGGGGGATATGAGAGACACTGTCACATGTATAAAGGGTTAATATGTGCAGCTTAGAAGGGAGAAGGGAGAGGGGATATGAGAGACACTGTCACATATATAAAGGGTTAATATGTGCAGCTTAGAGGAGAGAAGGGAGAGGGAGATATGAGAGACACTGTCACATATATAAAGGGTTAATACGTGCAGCTTAGAGGGGAGAATTGAGAGGGGGATATGAGAGAAACACTGTCACATATATAAAGGGTTAATATGTGCAGCTTAGAGGGGAGAAGGGAGAGGGGGATATGAGAGACAAAGTCACATATATTAGGGTTAATATGTGCAGCTTAGAGTGGAGAAGGGAGAGGGGATATGAGAGACACTGTCACATGTATAAAGGGTTAATATGTGCGGCTTAGAGGAGAGAAGGGAGAGGGGGATATGAGAGAAACTGTCCCATATATAAAGGGTTAATATGTGCAGCTTAGAGGGGAGAAGGGAGAGGGGGATATGAGAGACACTGTCACATATAAAGGGTTAATATGTGCAGCTTAGAGGAGAGAAGGGAGAGGGGGATATGAGAGAAACTGTCATATATAAAGGGTTAAAATGTGCAGCTTAGAGGGGAGAAGGGAGAGGGGGATATGAGAGAAACTGTCATATATAAAGGGTTAAAATGTGCGGCTTAGAGGGGAGAAGGGAGAGGGGGATATGAGAGAAACTGTCCCATATATAAAGGGTTAATACGTGCAGCTTAGAGGGGAGAAGGGAGAGGGGGATATGAGAGAAACTGTCACATATATAAAGGGTTAATATGTGCAGCTTAGAGGAGAGAAGGGAGAGGGGGATATGAGAGACACTGTCACATGTATAAAGGGTTAATATGTGCAGCTTAGAAGGGAGAAGGGAGAGGGGATATGAGAGACACTGTCACATATATAAAGGGTTAATATGTGCAGCTTAGAGGAGAGAAGGGAGAGGGAGATATGAGAGACACTGTCACATATATAAAGGGTTAATACGTGCAGCTTAGAGGGGAGAATTGAGAGGGGGATATGAGAGAAACACTGTCACATATATAAAGGGTTAATATGTGCAGCTTAGAGGGGAGAAGGGAGAGGGGGATATGAGAGACAAAGTCACATATATTAGGGTTAATATGTGCAGCTTAGAGTGGAGAAGGGAGAGGGGATATGAGAGACACTGTCACATGTATAAAGGGTTAATATGTGCGGCTTAGAGGAGAGAAGGGAGAGGGGGATACGAGAGACACTGTCACGTGTATAAAGGGTTAATATGTGCAGCTTAGAGGGGAGAAGAGAGAGGGGGATATGAGAGACACTGTCACATATATAAAGGGTTAATATGTGCAGCTTAGAGGGGAGAAGGGAGAGGGGGATATGAGAGACACTGTCACATATATTAGGGTTAATATGTGCAGCTTAGAGTGGAGAAGGGAGAGGGGATATGAGAGACACTGTCACATATATAAAGGGTTAATATGTGCGGCTTAGAGGAGAGAAGGGAGAGGGGGATACGAGAGACACTGTCACGTGTATAAAGGGTTAATATGTGCAGCTTAGAAGGGAGAGGGGAGAGGGGATATGAGAGATACTGTCACATATATAAAGGGTTAATATGTGCAGTTTAGAGGAGAGAAGGGAGAGGGGGATATGAGAGACACTGTCACATATATAAAGGGTTAATATGTGCAGCTTAGAGGGGAGAAGGGAGAGGGGGATATGAGAGACACTGTCACATATATAAAGGGTTAATATGTGCAGCTTAGAGGGGAGAAGGGAGAGGGGGATATGAGAGACACTGTCACATATATTAGGGTTAATATGTGCAGCTTAGAGGGGAGAAGGAAGAGGGGGATATGAGAGACACTGTCACATATATAAAGGGTTAATATGTGCAGCTTAGAGGGGAGAAGGGAGAGGGGGATATGAGAGATACTGTCACATATATAAAGGGTTAATATGTGCAGATTAGAGGAGAGAAGGGAGAGGGGGATATGAGAGACACTGTCACATATATAAAGGGTTAATATGTGCAGTTTAGAGGAGAGAAGGGAGAGGGGGATATGAGAGACACTGTCACATATATTAGGGTTAATATGTGCAGCTTAGAGTGGAGAAGGGAGAGGGGGATATGAGAGACACTGTCACATATATAAAGGGTTAATACGTGCAGCTTAGAGAGGAGAAGGGAGAGGGGGATATGAGAGAAACTGTCACATATATAAAGGGTTAATATGTGCAGCTTAGAGGGGAGAAGGGAGAGGGGGATGTGAGAGACACTGTCACATGTATAAAGGGTTAATATGTGCAGCTTAGAGGAGAGAAGGGAGAGGGGGATATGAGAGACACTGTCACATATAAAGGGTTAATATGTGCAGCTTAGAGGAGAGAAGGGAGAGGGGGATATGTGAGAAACTGTCCCATATATAAAGGGTTAAAATGTGCAGCTTAGAGGGGAGAAGGGAGAGGGGGATATGAGAGAAACTGTCATATATAAAGGGTTAAAATGTGCGGCTTAGAGGGGAGAAGGGAGAGGGGGATATGAGAGAAACTGTCCCATATATAAAGGGTTAATACGTGCAGCTTAGAGGGCAGAAGGGAGAGGGGGATATGAGAGAAACTGTCACATATATAAAGGGTTAATACGTGCAGCTTAGAGGAGAGAAGGGAGAGGGGGATATGAGAGAAACTGTCCCATATATAAAGGGTTAATACGTGCAGCTTAGAGGGGAGAAGGGAGAGGGGGATATGAGAGACACTGTCACATATATAAAGGGTTAATACGTGCAGCTTAGAGGGGAGATGGGAGAGGGGGATATGAGAGACACTGTCACATATATAAAGGGTTAATATGTGCAGCTTAGAGGAGAGAAGGGAGAGGGGGATATGGGAGACACTGTCACATGTATAAAGGGTTAATATGTGCAGCTTAGAGGGGAAACGGGAGAGGGGGTTATGAGAGACACTGTCACATGTATAAAGGGTTAATATGTGCAGCTTAGAGGGGAGACGGGAGAGGGGGTTATGAGAGACACTGTCACATGTATAAAGGGTTAATATGTGCGGCTTAGAGGAGAGAAGGGAGAGGGGGATATGAGAGAAACACTCACATATATAAAGGGTTAATATGTGCGGCTTAGAGGGGAGAAGGGAGAGGGGGATATGAGAGACACTGTCACATATATAAAGGGTTAATATGTGCAGCTTAGAGGGGAGAAGGGAGAGGGGGATATGAGATACACTGTCACATATATAAAGGGTTAATATGTGCAGCTTAGAGGAGAGAAGGGAGAGGGGGATATGAGAAACACTGTCACATGTATAAAGGGTTAATATGTGCAGCTTAGAGGAGAGAAGGGAGAGGGGGATATGAGAGACACTGTCACATGTATAAAGGGTTAATATGTGCAGCTTAGAAGGGAGAAGGGAGAGGGGATATGAGAGACACTGTCACATATATAAAGGGTTAATATGTGCAGCTTAGAGGAGAGAAGGGAGAGGGAGATATGAGAGACACTGTCACATATATAAAGGGTTAATACGTGCAGCTTAGAGGGGAGAAGGGAGAGGGGGATATGAGAGAAACACTGTCACATATATAAAGGGTTAATATGTGCAGCTTTGAGGAGAGAAGGGAGCGAGGGATATGAGAGACACTGTCACATATATAAAGGGTTAATATGTGCAGCTTAGAGGGGAGAAGGGAGAGGGGGATATGAGAGACACTGTCACATGTATAAAAGGTTAATATGTGCAGCTTAGAAGGGAGAAGGAAGAGGGGGATATGAGAGACACTGTCACATATATAAAGGGTTAATATGTGCAGCTTAGAGGAGAGAAGGAAGAGGGGGATATGAGAGACACTGTCACATATATAAAGGGTTAATATGTGCAGCTTAGAGGAGAGAAGGGAGCGAGGGATATGAGAGAAACACTGTCACATATATAAAGGGTTAATATGTGCAGCTTAGAGGAGAGAAGGGAGAGGGGGATATGAGAGACACTGTCACATGTATAAAGGGTTAATATGTGCAGCTTAGAGGGGAGATGGGAGAGGGGGTTATGAGAGACACTGTCACATATATAAAGGGTTAATATGTGCAGCTTAGAGGGGAGATGGGAGAGGGGGATATGAGACACTGTCACATATATAAAGGGTTAATATGTGCAGCTTAGAGGGGAGAAGGGAGAGGGGGTTATGAGAGACACTGTCACATGTATAAAGGGTTAATATGTGCAGCTTAGAGGGGAGAAGGGAGAGGGGGATATGAGAAACACTGTCACATATATAAAGGGTTAATATGTGCAGCTTAGAGGGGAGAAGGGAGAGGGGGATATGAGAAACACTGTCACATATATAAAGGGTTAATATGTGCAGCTTAGAGGGGAGAAGGGAGAGGGGGATATGAGAAACACTGTCACATATATAAAGGGTTAATATGTGCAGCTTAGAGGGGAGAAGGGAGAGAGGGATATAAGAAACACTGTCACATATATAAAGGGTTAATATGTGCAGCTTAGAGGGGAGAAGGGAGAGGGGGATATGAGAGACACTGTCACATATATAAAGGGTTAATATGTGCAGCTTAGAGGGGAGAAGGGAGATAGGGATATGAGAGACACTGTCACATATATAAAGGGTTAATATGTGCAGCTTAGAGGGGAGACGGGAGAGGGGGATATGAGAGACACTGTCACATATATAAAGGGTTAATATGTGCAACTTAGAGGGGAGAAGGGAGATAGGGATATGAGAGACACTGTCATATATAAAGGGTTAAAATGTGCGGCTTAGAGGGGAGAAGGGAGAGGGGGATATGAGAGAAACTGTCACATATATAAAGGGTTAATATGTGCAGCTTAGAGGAGAGAAGGGGAGGGGGATATGAGAGAAACTGTCCCATATATAAAGGGTTAATACGTGCAGCTTAGAGGGGAGAAGGGAGAGGGGGATATGAGAGACACTGTCACATATATAAAGGGTTAATATGTGCAGCTTAGAGGGGAGATGGGAGAGGGGGATATGAGAGACACTGTCACATATATAAAGGGTTAATATGTGCAGCTTAGAGGAGAGAAGGGAGAGGGGGATATGGGAGACACTGTCACATGTATAAAGGGTTAATATGTGCAGCTTAGAGGGGAGAAGGGAGAGGGGGATATGAGAGAAACTGTCACATATATAAAGGGTTAATATGTGCAGCTTAGAGGGGAGAAGGGAGAGGGGGATGTGAGAGACACTGTCACATGTATAAAGGGTTAATATGTGCAGCTTAGAGGAGAGAAGGGAGAGGGGGATATGAGAGACACTGTCACATATAAAGGGTTAATATGTGCAGCTTAGAGGGGAAACGGGAGAGGGGGTTATGAGAGACACTGTCACATGTATAAAGGGTTAATATGTGCAGCTTAGAGGGGAGACGGGAGAGGGGGTTATGAGAGACACTGTCACATGTATAAAGGGTTAATATGTGCGGCTTAGAGGAGAGAAGGGAGAGGGGGATATGAGAGAAACACTCACATATATAAAGGGTTAATATGTGCGGCTTAGAGGGGAGAAGGGAGAGGGGGATATGAGAGACACTGTCACATATATAAAGGGTTAATATGTGCAGCTTAGAGGGGAGAAGGGAGAGGGGGATATGAGATACACTGTCACATATATAAAGGGTTAATATGTGCAGCTTAGAGGAGAGAAGGGAGAGGGGGATATGAGAAACACTGTCACATGTATAAAGGGTTAATATGTGCAGCTTAGAGGAGAGAAGGGAGAGGGGGATTTGAGAGACACTGTCACATGTATAAAGGGTTAATATGTGCAGCTTAGAAGGGAGAAGGGAGAGGGGATATGAGAGACACTGTCACATATATAAAGGGTTAATATGTGCAGCTTAGAGGAGAGAAGGGAGAGGGAGATATGAGAGACACTGTCACATATATAAAGGGTTAATACGTGCAGCTTAGAGGGGAGAAGGGAGAGGGGGATATGAGAGAAACACTGTCACATATATAAAGGGTTAATATGTGCAGCTTTGAGGAGAGAAGGGAGCGAGGGATATGAGAGACACTGTCACATATATAAAGGGTTAATATGTGCAGCTTAGAGGGGAGAAGGGAGAGGGGGATATGAGAGACACTGTCACATGTATAAAAGGTTAATATGTGCA
The DNA here is from genome assembly GCF_040206685.1 of Ascaphus truei. Taxonomy (NCBI): domain Eukaryota; kingdom Metazoa; phylum Chordata; class Amphibia; order Anura; family Ascaphidae; genus Ascaphus; species Ascaphus truei. The sequence continues at coordinate 16,362,992 of NC_134504.1, forward strand.
GCTTAGAAGGGAGAAGGAAGAGGGGGATATGAGAGACACTGTCACATATATAAAGGGTTAATATGTGCAGCTTAGAGGAGAGAAGGAAGAGGGGGATATGAGAGACACTGTCACATATATAAAGGGTTAATATGTGCAGCTTAGAGGAGAGAAGGGAGCGAGGGATATGAGAGAAACACTGTCACATATATAAAGGGTTAATATGTGCAGCTTAGAGGAGAGAAGGGAGAGGGGGATATGAGAGACACTGTCACATGTATAAAGGGTTAATATGTGCAGCTTAGAGGGGAGATGGGAGAGGGGGTTATGAGAGACACTGTCACATATATAAAGGGTTAATATGTGCAGCTTAGAGGGGAGATGGGAGAGGGGGATATGAGAGAAACACTGTCACATATATAAAGGGTTAATATGTGCAGCTTAGAGGAGAGAAGGGAGAGGGGGATATGAGAGACACTGTCACATGTATAAAGGGTTAATATGTGCAGCTTAGAGGGGAGAAGGGAGAGGGGGATATGAGAAACACTGTCACATATATAAAGGGTTAATATGTGCAGCTTAGAGGGGAGAAGGGAGAGGGGGATATGAGAAACACTGTCACATATATAAAGGGTTAATATGTGCAGCTTAGAGGGGAGAAGGGAGAGGGGGATATGAGAAACACTGTCACATATATAAAGGGTTAATATGTGCAGCTTAGAGGGGAGAAGGGAGAGAGGGATATAAGAAACACTGTCACATATATAAAGGGTTAATATGTGCAGCTTAGAGGGGAGAAGGGAGAGGGGGATATGAGAGACACTGTCACATATATAAAGGGTTAATATGTGCAGCTTAGAGGGGAGAAGGGAGATAGGGATATGAGAGACACTGTCACATATATAAAGGGTTAATATGTGCAGCTTAGAGGGGAGACGGGAGAGGGGGATATGAGAGACACTGTCACATATATAAAGGGTTAATATGTGCAACTTAGAGGGGAGAAGGGAGATAGGGATATGAGAGACACTGTCACATATATAAAGGGTTAATATGTGCAGCTTAGAGGGGAGACGGGAGAGGGGGATATGAGAGACACTGTCACATATATAAAGGGTTAATATGTGCAGCTTAGAGGGGAGAAGGGAGAGGGGGATATGAGAGACATTGTCACATATATAAAGGGTTAATATGTGCAGCTTAGAGGGGAGACGGGAGAGGGGGATATGAGAGACACTGTCACATATATAAAGGGTTAATATGTGCAGCTGAGAAGGGAGAGGGGGATGTGAGAGAAACTGTCATATATAAAGGGTTAATATGTGCAGCTTAGAGGGGAGAAGGGAGAGGGGGATATGAGAGAAACTGTCACATATATAAAGGGTTAATATGTGCAGCTTAGAGGGGAGAAGGGAGAGGGGGATGTGAGAGACACTGTCACATGTATAAAGGGTTAATATGTGCAGCTTAGAGGAGAGAAGGGAGAGGGGGATATGAGAGACACTGTCACATATAAAGGGTTAATATGTGCAGCTTAGAGGAGAGAAGGGAGAGGGGGATATGAGAGAAACTGTCCCATATATAAAGGGTTAATATGTGCAGCTTAGAGGGGAGAAGGGAGAGGGGGATATGAGAGACACTGTCACATATAAAGGGTTAATATGTGCAGCTTAGAGGAGAGAAGGGAGAGGGGGATATGAGAGAAACTGTCATATATAAAGGGTTAAAATGTGCAGCTTAGAGGGGAGAAGGGAGAGGGGGATATGAGAGAAACTGTCATATATAAAGGGTTAAAATGTGCGGCTTAGAGGGGAGAAGGGAGAGGGGGATATGAGAGAAACTGTCCCATATATAAAGGGTTAATACGTGCAGCTTAGAGGGGAGAAGGGAGAGGGGGATATGAGAGAAACTGTCACATATATAAAGGGTTAATATGTGCAGCTTAGAGGAGAGAAGGGAGAGGGGGATATGAGAGAAACTGTCCCATATATAAAGGGTTAATACGTGCAGCTTAGAGGGGAGAAGGGAGAGGGGGATATGAGAGACACTGTCACATATATAAAGGGTTAATATGTGCAGCTTAGAGGGGAGAAGGGAGAGGGGGATATGAGAGACACTGTCACATATATAAAGGGTTAATATGTGCAGCTTAGAGGGGAGAAGGGAGAGGGGGATATGAGAGACACTGTCACATATATAAAGGGTTAATATGTGCAGCTTAGAGGAGAGAAGGGAGAGGGGGATATGGGAGACACTGTCACATGTATAAAGGGTTAATATGTGCAGCTTAGAGGGGAGACGGGAGAGGGGGTTATGAGAGACACTGTCACATGTATAAAGGGTTAATATGTGCAGCTTAGAGGAGAGAAGGGAGAGGGGGATATGAGAGACACTGTCACATGTATAAAGGGTTAATATGTGCAGCTTAGAAGGGAGAAGGGAGAGGGGATATGAGAGACACTGTCACATATATAAAGGGTTAATATGTGCAGCTTAGAGGAGAGAAGGGAGAGGGAGATATGAGAGACACTGTCACATATATAAAGGGTTAATACGTGCAGCTTAGAGGGGAGAATTGAGAGGGGGATATGAGAGAAACACTGTCACATATATAAAGGGTTAATATGTGCAGCTTAGAGGGGAGAAGGGAGAGGGGGATATGAGAGACAAAGTCACATATATTAGGGTTAATATGTGCAGCTTAGAGTGGAGAAGGGAGAGGGGATATGAGAGACACTGTCACATGTATAAAGGGTTAATATGTGCGGCTTAGAGGAGAGAAGGGAGAGGGGGATATGAGAGAAACTGTCCCATATATAAAGGGTTAATATGTGCAGCTTAGAGGGGAGAAGGGAGAGGGGGATATGAGAGACACTGTCACATATAAAGGGTTAATATGTGCAGCTTAGAGGAGAGAAGGGAGAGGGGGATATGAGAGAAACTGTCATATATAAAGGGTTAAAATGTGCAGCTTAGAGGGGAGAAGGGAGAGGGGGATATGAGAGAAACTGTCATATATAAAGGGTTAAAATGTGCGGCTTAGAGGGGAGAAGGGAGAGGGGGATATGAGAGAAACTGTCCCATATATAAAGGGTTAATACGTGCAGCTTAGAGGGGAGAAGGGAGAGGGGGATATGAGAGAAACTGTCACATATATAAAGGGTTAATATGTGCAGCTTAGAGGAGAGAAGGGAGAGGGGGATATGAGAGACACTGTCACATGTATAAAGGGTTAATATGTGCAGCTTAGAAGGGAGAAGGGAGAGGGGATATGAGAGACACTGTCACATATATAAAGGGTTAATATGTGCAGCTTAGAGGAGAGAAGGGAGAGGGAGATATGAGAGACACTGTCACATATATAAAGGGTTAATACGTGCAGCTTAGAGGGGAGAATTGAGAGGGGGATATGAGAGAAACACTGTCACATATATAAAGGGTTAATATGTGCAGCTTAGAGGGGAGAAGGGAGAGGGGGATATGAGAGACAAAGTCACATATATTAGGGTTAATATGTGCAGCTTAGAGTGGAGAAGGGAGAGGGGATATGAGAGACACTGTCACATGTATAAAGGGTTAATATGTGCGGCTTAGAGGAGAGAAGGGAGAGGGGGATACGAGAGACACTGTCACGTGTATAAAGGGTTAATATGTGCAGCTTAGAGGGGAGAAGAGAGAGGGGGATATGAGAGACACTGTCACATATATAAAGGGTTAATATGTGCAGCTTAGAGGGGAGAAGGGAGAGGGGGATATGAGAGACACTGTCACATATATTAGGGTTAATATGTGCAGCTTAGAGTGGAGAAGGGAGAGGGGATATGAGAGACACTGTCACATATATAAAGGGTTAATATGTGCGGCTTAGAGGAGAGAAGGGAGAGGGGGATACGAGAGACACTGTCACGTGTATAAAGGGTTAATATGTGCAGCTTAGAAGGGAGAGGGGAGAGGGGATATGAGAGATACTGTCACATATATAAAGGGTTAATATGTGCAGTTTAGAGGAGAGAAGGGAGAGGGGGATATGAGAGACACTGTCACATATATAAAGGGTTAATATGTGCAGCTTAGAGGGGAGAAGGGAGAGGGGGATATGAGAGACACTGTCACATATATTAGGGTTAATATGTGCAGCTTAGAGGGGAGAAGGAAGAGGGGGATATGAGAGACACTGTCACATATATAAAGGGTTAATATGTGCAGCTTAGAGGGGAGAAGGGAGAGGGGGATATGAGAGATACTGTCACATATATAAAGGGTTAATATGTGCAGATTAGAGGAGAGAAGGGAGAGGGGGATATGAGAGACACTGTCACATATATAAAGGGTTAATATGTGCAGTTTAGAGGAGAGAAGGGAGAGGGGGATATGAGAGACACTGTCACATATATTAGGGTTAATATGTGCAGCTTAGAGTGGAGAAGGGAGAGGGGGATATGAGAGACACTGTCACATATATAAAGGGTTAATACGTGCAGCTTAGAGAGGAGAAGGGAGAGGGGGATATGAGAGAAACTGTCACATATATAAAGGGTTAATATGTGCAGCTTAGAGGGGAGAAGGGAGAGGGGGATGTGAGAGACACTGTCACATGTATAAAGGGTTAATATGTGCAGCTTAGAGGAGAGAAGGGAGAGGGGGATATGAGAGACACTGTCACATATAAAGGGTTAATATGTGCAGCTTAGAGGAGAGAAGGGAGAGGGGGATATGTGAGAAACTGTCCCATATATAAAGGGTTAAAATGTGCAGCTTAGAGGGGAGAAGGGAGAGGGGGATATGAGAGAAACTGTCATATATAAAGGGTTAAAATGTGCGGCTTAGAGGGGAGAAGGGAGAGGGGGATATGAGAGAAACTGTCCCATATATAAAGGGTTAATACGTGCAGCTTAGAGGGCAGAAGGGAGAGGGGGATATGAGAGAAACTGTCACATATATAAAGGGTTAATATGTGCAGCTTAGAGGAGAGAAGGGAGAGGGGGATATGAGAGAAACTGTCCCATATATAAAGGGTTAATATGTGCAGCTTAGAGGGGAGATGGGAGAGGGGGATATGAGACACTGTCACATATATAAAGGGTTAATATGTGCAACTTAGAGGGGAGAAGGGAGATAGGGATATGAGAGACACTGTCACATATATAAAGGGTTAATATGTGCAGCTTAGAGGGGAGACGGGAGAGGGGGATATGAGAGACACTGTCACATATATAAAGGGTTAATATGTGCAGCTTAGAGGGGAGAAGGGAGAGGGGGATATGAGAGACATTGTCACATATATAAAGGGTTAATATGTGCAGCTTAGAGGGGAGACGGGAGAGGGGGATATGAGAGACACTGTCACATATATAAAGGGTTAATATGTGCAGCTGAGAAGGGAGAGGGGGATGTGAGAGAAACTGTCATATATAAAGGGTTAATATGTGCAGCTTAGAGGGGAGAAGGGAGAGGGGGATATGAGAGAAACTGTCACATATATAAAGGGTTAATATGTGCAGCTTAGAGGGGAGAAGGGAGAGGGGGATGTGAGAGACACTGTCACATGTATAAAGGGTTAATATGTGCAGCTTAGAGGAGAGAAGGGAGAGGGGGATATGAGAGACACTGTCACATATAAAGGGTTAATATGTGCAGCTTAGAGGAGAGAAGGGAGAGGGGGATATGAGAGAAACTGTCCCATATATAAAGGGTTAATATGTGCAGCTTAGAGGGGAGAAGGGAGAGGGGGATATGAGAGACACTGTCACATATAAAGGGTTAATATGTGCAGCTTAGAGGAGAGAAGGGAGAGGGGGATATGAGAGAAACTGTCATATATAAAGGGTTAAAATGTGCAGCTTAGAGGGGAGAAGGGAGAGGGGGATATGAGAGAAACTGTCATATATAAAGGGTTAAAATGTGCGGCTTAGAGGGGAGAAGGGAGAGGGGGATATGAGAGAAACTGTCCCATATATAAAGGGTTAATACGTGCAGCTTAGAGGGGAGAAGGGAGAGGGGGATATGAGAGAAACTGTCACATATATAAAGGGTTAATATGTGCAGCTTAGAGGAGAGAAGGGAGAGGGGGATATGAGAGAAACTGTCCCATATATAAAGGGTTAATACGTGCAGCTTAGAGGGGAGAAGGGAGAGGGGGATATGAGAGACACTGTCACATATATAAAGGGTTAATATGTGCAGCTTAGAGGGGAGAAGGGAGAGGGGGATATGAGAGACACTGTCACATATATAAAGGGTTAATATGTGCAGCTTAGAGGGGAGAAGGGAGAGGGGGATATGAGAGACACTGTCACATATATAAAGGGTTAATATGTGCAGCTTAGAGGAGAGAAGGGAGAGGGGGATATGGGAGACACTGTCACATGTATAAAGGGTTAATATGTGCAGCTTAGAGGGGAGACGGGAGAGGGGGTTATGAGAGACACTGTCACATGTATAAAGGGTTAATATGTGCAGCTTAGAGGAGAGAAGGGAGAGGGGGATATGAGAGACACTGTCACATGTATAAAGGGTTAATATGTGCAGCTTAGAAGGGAGAAGGGAGAGGGGATATGAGAGACACTGTCACATATATAAAGGGTTAATATGTGCAGCTTAGAGGAGAGAAGGGAGAGGGAGATATGAGAGACACTGTCACATATATAAAGGGTTAATACGTGCAGCTTAGAGGGGAGAATTGAGAGGGGGATATGAGAGAAACACTGTCACATATATAAAGGGTTAATATGTGCAGCTTAGAGGGGAGAAGGGAGAGGGGGATATGAGAGACAAAGTCACATATATTAGGGTTAATATGTGCAGCTTAGAGTGGAGAAGGGAGAGGGGATATGAGAGACACTGTCACATGTATAAAGGGTTAATATGTGCGGCTTAGAGGAGAGAAGGGAGAGGGGGATATGAGAGAAACTGTCCCATATATAAAGGGTTAATATGTGCAGCTTAGAGGGGAGAAGGGAGAGGGGGATATGAGAGACACTGTCACATATAAAGGGTTAATATGTGCAGCTTAGAGGAGAGAAGGGAGAGGGGGATATGAGAGAAACTGTCATATATAAAGGGTTAAAATGTGCAGCTTAGAGGGGAGAAGGGAGAGGGGGATATGAGAGAAACTGTCATATATAAAGGGTTAAAATGTGCGGCTTAGAGGGGAGAAGGGAGAGGGGGATATGAGAGAAACTGTCCCATATATAAAGGGTTAATACGTGCAGCTTAGAGGGGAGAAGGGAGAGGGGGATATGAGAGAAACTGTCACATATATAAAGGGTTAATATGTGCAGCTTAGAGGAGAGAAGGGAGAGGGGGATATGAGAGACACTGTCACATGTATAAAGGGTTAATATGTGCAGCTTAGAAGGGAGAAGGGAGAGGGGATATGAGAGACACTGTCACATATATAAAGGGTTAATATGTGCAGCTTAGAGGAGAGAAGGGAGAGGGAGATATGAGAGACACTGTCACATATATAAAGGGTTAATACGTGCAGCTTAGAGGGGAGAATTGAGAGGGGGATATGAGAGAAACACTGTCACATATATAAAGGGTTAATATGTGCAGCTTAGAGGGGAGAAGGGAGAGGGGGATATGAGAGACAAAGTCACATATATTAGGGTTAATATGTGCAGCTTAGAGTGGAGAAGGGAGAGGGGATATGAGAGACACTGTCACATGTATAAAGGGTTAATATGTGCGGCTTAGAGGAGAGAAGGGAGAGGGGGATACGAGAGACACTGTCACGTGTATAAAGGGTTAATATGTGCAGCTTAGAGGGGAGAAGAGAGAGGGGGATATGAGAGACACTGTCACATATATAAAGGGTTAATATGTGCAGCTTAGAGGGGAGAAGGGAGAGGGGGATATGAGAGACACTGTCACATATATTAGGGTTAATATGTGCAGCTTAGAGTGGAGAAGGGAGAGGGGATATGAGAGACACTGTCACATATATAAAGGGTTAATATGTGCGGCTTAGAGGAGAGAAGGGAGAGGGGGATACGAGAGACACTGTCACGTGTATAAAGGGTTAATATGTGCAGCTTAGAAGGGAGAGGGGAGAGGGGATATGAGAGATACTGTCACATATATAAAGGGTTAATATGTGCAGTTTAGAGGAGAGAAGGGAGAGGGGGATATGAGAGACACTGTCACATATATAAAGGGTTAATATGTGCAGCTTAGAGGGGAGAAGGGAGAGGGGGATATGAGAGACACTGTCACATATATTAGGGTTAATATGTGCAGCTTAGAGGGGAGAAGGAAGAGGGGGATATGAGAGACACTGTCACATATATAAAGGGTTAATATGTGCAGCTTAGAGGGGAGAAGGGAGAGGGGGATATGAGAGATACTGTCACATATATAAAGGGTTAATATGTGCAGATTAGAGGAGAGAAGGGAGAGGGGGATATGAGAGACACTGTCACATATATAAAGGGTTAATATGTGCAGTTTAGAGGAGAGAAGGGAGAGGGGGATATGAGAGACACTGTCACATATATTAGGGTTAATATGTGCAGCTTAGAGTGGAGAAGGGAGAGGGGGATATGAGAGACACTGTCACATATATAAAGGGTTAATACGTGCAGCTTAGAGAGGAGAAGGGAGAGGGGGATATGAGAGAAACTGTCACATATATAAAGGGTTAATATGTGCAGCTTAGAGGGGAGAAGGGAGAGGGGGATGTGAGAGACACTGTCACATGTATAAAGGGTTAATATGTGCAGCTTAGAGGAGAGAAGGGAGAGGGGGATATGAGAGACACTGTCACATATAAAGGGTTAATATGTGCAGCTTAGAGGAGAGAAGGGAGAGGGGGATATGTGAGAAACTGTCCCATATATAAAGGGTTAATACGTGCAGCTTAGAGGGGAGAAGGGAGAGGGGGATATGAGAGACACTGTCACATATATAAAGGGTTAATATGTGCAGCTTAGAGGGGAGAAGGGAGAGGGGGATATGAGAGACACTGTCACATATATAAAGGGTTAATATGTGCAGCTTAGAGGGGAGAAGGGAGAGGGGGATATGAGAGACACTGTCACATATATAAAGGGTTAATATGTGCAGCTTAGAGGAGAGAAGGGAGAGGGGGATATGGGAGACACTGTCACATGTATAAAGGGTTAATATGTGCAGCTTAGAGGGGAGACGGGAGAGGGGGTTATGAGAGACACTGTCACATGTATAAAGGGTTAATATGTGCAGCTTAGAGGAGAGAAGGGAGAGGGGGATATGAGAGACACTGTCACATGTATAAAGGGTTAATATGTGCAGCTTAGAAGGGAGAAGGGAGAGGGGATATGAGAGACACTGTCACATATATAAAGGGTTAATATGTGCAGCTTAGAGGAGAGAAGGGAGAGGGAGATATGAGAGACACTGTCACATATATAAAGGGTTAATACGTGCAGCTTAGAGGGGAGAATTGAGAGGGGGATATGAGAGAAACACTGTCACATATATAAAGGGTTAATATGTGCAGCTTAGAGGGGAGAAGGGAGAGGGGGATATGAGAGACAAAGTCACATATATTAGGGTTAATATGTGCAGCTTAGAGTGGAGAAGGGAGAGGGGATATGAGAGACACTGTCACATGTATAAAGGGTTAATATGTGCGGCTTAGAGGAGAGAAGGGAGAGGGGGATATGAGAGAAACTGTCCCATATATAAAGGGTTAATATGTGCAGCTTAGAGGGGAGAAGGGAGAGGGGGATATGAGAGACACTGTCACATATAAAGGGTTAATATGTGCAGCTTAGAGGAGAGAAGGGAGAGGGGGATATGAGAGAAACTGTCATATATAAAGGGTTAAAATGTGCAGCTTAGAGGGGAGAAGGGAGAGGGGGATATGAGAGAAACTGTCATATATAAAGGGTTAAAATGTGCGGCTTAGAGGGGAGAAGGGAGAGGGGGATATGAGAGAAACTGTCCCATATATAAAGGGTTAATACGTGCAGCTTAGAGGGGAGAAGGGAGAGGGGGATATGAGAGAAACTGTCACATATATAAAGGGTTAATATGTGCAGCTTAGAGGAGAGAAGGGAGAGGGGGATATGAGAGACACTGTCACATGTATAAAGGGTTAATATGTGCAGCTTAGAAGGGAGAAGGGAGAGGGGATATGAGAGACACTGTCACATATATAAAGGGTTAATATGTGCAGCTTAGAGGAGAGAAGGGAGAGGGAGATATGAGAGACACTGTCACATATATAAAGGGTTAATACGTGCAGCTTAGAGGGGAGAATTGAGAGGGGGATATGAGAGAAACACTGTCACATATATAAAGGGTTAATATGTGCAGCTTAGAGGGGAGAAGGGAGAGGGGGATATGAGAGACAAAGTCACATATATTAGGGTTAATATGTGCAGCTTAGAGTGGAGAAGGGAGAGGGGATATGAGAGACACTGTCACATGTATAAAGGGTTAATATGTGCGGCTTAGAGGAGAGAAGGGAGAGGGGGATACGAGAGACACTGTCACGTGTATAAAGGGTTAATATGTGCAGCTTAGAGGGGAGAAGAGAGAGGGGGATATGAGAGACACTGTCACATATATAAAGGGTTAATATGTGCAGCTTAGAGGGGAGAAGGGAGAGGGGGATATGAGAGACACTGTCACATATATTAGGGTTAATATGTGCAGCTTAGAGTGGAGAAGGGAGAGGGGATATGAGAGACACTGTCACATATATAAAGGGTTAATATGTGCGGCTTAGAGGAGAGAAGGGAGAGGGGGATACGAGAGACACTGTCACGTGTATAAAGGGTTAATATGTGCAGCTTAGAAGGGAGAGGGGAGAGGGGATATGAGAGATACTGTCACATATATAAAGGGTTAATATGTGCAGTTTAGAGGAGAGAAGGGAGAGGGGGATATGAGAGACACTGTCACATATATAAAGGGTTAATATGTGCAGCTTAGAGGGGAGAAGGGAGAGGGGGATATGAGAGACACTGTCACATATATTAGGGTTAATATGTGCAGCTTAGAGGGGAGAAGGAAGAGGGGGATATGAGAGACACTGTCACATATATAAAGGGTTAATATGTGCAGCTTAGAGGGGAGAAGGGAGAGGGGGATATGAGAGATACTGTCACATATATAAAGGGTTAATATGTGCAGATTAGAGGAGAGAAGGGAGAGGGGGATATGAGAGACACTGTCACATATATAAAGGGTTAATATGTGCAGTTTAGAGGAGAGAAGGGAGAGGGGGATATGAGAGACACTGTCACATATATTAGGGTTAATATGTGCAGCTTAGAGTGGAGAAGGGAGAGGGGGATATGAGAGACACTGTCACATATATAAAGGGTTAATACGTGCAGCTTAGAGAGGAGAAGGGAGAGGGGGATATGAGAGAAACTGTCACATATATAAAGGGTTAATATGTGCAGCTTAGAGGGGAGAAGGGAGAGGGGGATGTGAGAGACACTGTCACATGTATAAAGGGTTAATATGTGCAGCTTAGAGGAGAGAAGGGAGAGGGGGATATGAGAGACACTGTCACATATAAAGGGTTAATATGTGCAGCTTAGAGGAGAGAAGGGAGAGGGGGATATGTGAGAAACTGTCCCATATATAAAGGGTTAAAATGTGCAGCTTAGAGGGGAGAAGGGAGAGGGGGATATGAGAGAAACTGTCATATATAAAGGGTTAAAATGTGCGGCTTAGAGGGGAGAAGGGAGAGGGGGATATGAGAGAAACTGTCCCATATATAAAGGGTTAATACGTGCAGCTTAGAGGGCAGAAGGGAGAGGGGGATATGAGAGAAACTGTCACATATATAAAGGGTTAATATGTGCAGCTTAGAGGAGAGAAGGGAGAGGGGGATATGAGAGAAACTGTCCCATATATAAAGGGTTAATACGTGCAGCTTAGAGGGGAGAAGGGAGAGGGGGATATGAGAGACACTGTCACATATATAAAGGGTTAATATGTGCAGCTTAGAGGGGAGATGGGAGAGGGGGATATGAGAGACACTGTCACATATATAAAGGGTTAATATGTGCAGCTTAGAGGAGAGAAGGGAGAGGGGGATATGGGAGACACTGTCACATGTATAAAGGGTTAATATGTGCAGCTTAGAGGGGAAACGGGAGAGGGGGTTATGAGAGACACTGTCACATGTATAAAGGGTTAATATGTGCAGCTTAGAGGGGAGACGGGAGAGGGGGTTATGAGAGACACTGTCACATGTATAAAGGGTTAATATGTGCGGCTTAGAGGAGAGAAGGGAGAGGGGGATATGAGAGAAACACTCACATATATAAAGGGTTAATATGTGCGGCTTAGAGGGGAGAAGGGAGAGGGGGATATGAGAGACACTGTCACATATATAAAGGGTTAATATGTGCAGCTTAGAGGGGAGAAGGGAGAGGGGGATATGAGATACACTGTCACATATATAAAGGGTTAATATGTGCAGCTTAGAGGAGAGAAGGGAGAGGGGGATATGAGAAACACTGTCACATGTATAAAGGGTTAATATGTGCAGCTTAGAGGAGAGAAGGGAGAGGGGGATATGAGAGACACTGTCACATGTATAAAGGGTTAATATGTGCAGCTTAGAAGGGAGAAGGGAGAGGGGATATGAGAGACACTGTCACATATATAAAGGGTTAATATGTGCAGCTTAGAGGAGAGAAGGGAGAGGGAGATATGAGAGACACTGTCACATATATAAAGGGTTAATACGTGCAGCTTAGAGGGGAGAAGGGAGAGGGGGATATGAGAGAAACACTGTCACATATATAAAGGGTTAATATGTGCAGCTTTGAGGAGAGAAGGGAGCGAGGGATATGAGAGACACTGTCACATATATAAAGGGTTAATATGTGCAGCTTAGAGGGGAGAAGGGAGAGGGGGATATGAGAGACACTGTCACATGTATAAAAGGTTAATATGTGCAGCTTAGAAGGGAGAAGGAAGAGGGGGATATGAGAGACACTGTCACATATATAAAGGGTTAATATGTGCAGCTTAGAGGAGAGAAGGAAGAGGGGGATATGAGAGACACTGTCACATATATAAAGGGTTAATATGTGCAGCTTAGAGGAGAGAAGGGAGCGAGGGATATGAGAGAAACACTGTCACATATATAAAGGGTTAATATGTGCAGCTTAGAGGAGAGAAGGGAGAGGGGGATATGAGAGACACTGTCACATGTATAAAGGGTTAATATGTGCAGCTTAGAGGGGAGATGGGAGAGGGGGTTATGAGAGACACTGTCACATATATAAAGGGTTAATATGTGCAGCTTAGAGGGGAGATGGGAGAGGGGGATATGAGACACTGTCACATATATAAAGGGTTAATATGTGCAGCTTAGAGGGGAGAAGGGAGAGGGGGTTATGAGAGACACTGTCACATGTATAAAGGGTTAATATGTGCAGCTTAGAGGGGAGAAGGGAGAGGGGGATATGAGAAACACTGTCACATATATAAAGGGTTAATATGTGCAGCTTAGAGGGGAGAAGGGAGAGGGGGATATGAGAAACACTGTCACATATATAAAGGGTTAATATGTGCAGCTTAGAGGGGAGAAGGGAGAGGGGGATATGAGAAACACTGTCACATATATAAAGGGTTAATATGTGCAGCTTAGAGGGGAGAAGGGAGAGAGGGATATAAGAAACACTGTCACATATATAAAGGGTTAATATGTGCAGCTTAGAGGGGAGAAGGGAGAGGGGGATATTAGAGACACTGTCACATATATAAAGGGTTAATATGTGCAGCTTAGAGGGGAGAAGGGAGATAGGGATATGAGAGACACTGTCACATATATAAAGGGTTAATATGTGCAGCTTAGAGGGGAGACGGGAGAGGGGGATATGAGAGACACTGTCACATATATAAAGGGTTAATATGTGCAACTTAGAGGGGAGAAGGGAGATAGGGATATGAGAGACACTGTCACATATATAAAGGGTTAATATGTGCAGCTTAGAGGGGAGACGGGAGAGGGGGATATGAGAGACACTGTCACATATATAAAGGGTTAATATGTGCAGCTTAGAGGGGAGAAGGGAGAGGGGGATATGAGAGACATTGTCACATATATAAAGGGTTAATATGTGCAGCTTAGAGGGGAGACGGGAGAGGGGGATATGAGAGACACTGTCACATATATAAAGGGTTAATATGTGCAGCTGAGAAGGGAGAGGGGGATGTGAGAGAAACTGTCATATATAAAGGGCTAATATGTGCAGCTTAGAGGGGAGAAGGGAGAGGGGGTTATGAGAGACACTGTCACATATATAAAGGGTTAATATGTGCAGCTTAGAGGGGAGAAGGGAGAGGGGGATGTGAGAGAAACTGTCATATATAAAGGGTTAATATGTGCGGCTTAGAGGGGAGAAGGGAGAGGGGGATATGAGAGACACTGTCACATATATAAAGGGTTAATATGTGCAGCTTAGAGGGGAGAAGGAAGAGGGGGATATGAGAGACACTGTCACATATATAAAGGGTTAATATGTGCAGCTTAGAGGAGAGAAGGAAGAGGGGGATATGAGAGACACTGTCACATATATAAAGGGTTAATATGTGCAGCTTAGAGGAGAGAAGGGAGCGAGGGATATGAGAGAAACACTGTCACATATATAAAGGGTTAATATGTGCAGCTTAGAGGAGAGAAGGGAGAGGGGGATATGAGAGACACTGTCACATGTATAAAGGGTTAATATGTGCAGCTTAGAGGGGAGATGGGAGAGGGGGTTATGAGAGACACTGTCACATATATAAAGGGTTAATATGTGCAGCTTAGAGGGGAGATGGGAGAGGGGGATATGAGACACTGTCACATATATAAAGGGTTAATATGTGCAGCTTAGAGGGGAGAAGGGAGAGGGGGTTATGAGAGACACTGTCACATGTATAAAGGGTTAATATGTGCAGCTTAGAGGGGAGAAGGGAGAGGGGGATATGAGAAACACTGTCACATATATAAAGGGTTAATATGTGCAGCTTAGAGGGGAGAAGGGAGAGGGGGATATGAGAAACACTGTCACATATATAAAGGGTTAATATGTGCAGCTTAGAGGGGAGAAGGGAGAGGGGGATATGAGAAACACTGTCACATATATAAAGGGTTAATATGTGCAGCTTAGAGGGGAGAAGGGAGAGAGGGATATAAGAAACACTGTCACATATATAAAGGGTTAATATGTGCAGCTTAGAGGGGAGAAGGGAGAGGGGGATATGAGAGACACTGTCACATATATAAAGGGTTAATATGTGCAGCTTAGAGGGGAGAAGGGAGATAGGGATATGAGAGACACTGTCACATATATAAAGGGTTAATATGTGCAGCTTAGAGGGGAGACGGGAGAGGGGGATATGAGAGACACTGTCACATATATAAAGGGTTAATATGTGCAACTTAGAGGGGAGAAGGGAGATAGGGATATGAGAGACACTGTCACATATATAAAGGGTTAATATGTGCAGCTTAGAGGGGAGACGGGAGAGGGGGATATGAGAGACACTGTCACATATATAAAGGGTTAATATGTGCAGCTTAGAGGGGAGAAGGGAGAGGGGGATATGAGAGACATTGTCACATATATAAAGGGTTAATATGTGCAGCTTAGAGGGGAGACGGGAGAGGGGGATATGAGAGACACTGTCACATATATAAAGGGTTAATATGTGCAGCTGAGAAGGGAGAGGGGGATGTGAGAGAAACTGTCATATATAAAGGGCTAATATGTGCAGCTTAGAGGGGAGAAGGGAGAGGGGGTTATGAGAGACACTGTCACATATATAAAGGGTTAATATGTGCAGCTTAGAGGGGAGAAGGGAGAGGGGGATGTGAGAGAAACTGTCATATATAAAGGGTTAATATGTGCGGCTTAGAGGGGAGAAGGGAGAGGGGGATATGAGAGACACTGTCACATATATAAAGGGTTAATATGTGCAGCTTAGAGGGGAGAAGGGAGAGGGGGATATGAGAGAAACTGTCACATATATAAAGGGTTAATATGTGCAGCTTAGAGGAGAGAAGGGAGAGGGGGATGTGAGAGAAACTGTCATATATAAAGGGTTAATATGTGCAGCTTAGAGGGGAGACGGGAGAGGGGGTTATGAGAGACACTGTCACATGTATAAAGGGTTAATATGTGCAGCTTAGAGGAGAGAAGGGAGAGGGGGATATGAGAGACACTGTCGCATATATAAAGGGTTAATATGTACAGCTTAGAGGGGAGAAGGGAGAGGGGGATATGAGAGACACTCACATATATAAAGGGTTAATATGTGCAGCTTATAGGAGAGAAGGGAGAGGGGGATATGAGAGACACTGTCACATATATAAAGGGTTAATATGTGCAGCTTAGAGGGGAGAAGGGAGAGATGGATATGAGAGACTGTCACATATATAAAGGGTTAATATGTGCAGCTTAGAGGGGAGAAGGGAGAGATGGATATGAGAGACTGTCACATATATAAAGGGTTAATATGTGCAGCTTAGAGGGGAGAAGGGAGAGGAGACAGGATGGAGGTATATACAGCGCTCCGCACTGGGATTCAGGGACAGGATGGAGGTATATACAGCGCTCCGCTCCGGGATGCAGAGGCAGGATGGAGGTATATACAGCGCTCCGCTCCGGGATGCAGAGGCAGGATGGAGGTATATACAGCGCTCCGCTCCGGGATGCAGAGACAGGATGGAGGTATATACAGCGCTCCGCTCCGGGATGCAGAGACAGGATGGAGGTATATACAGCGCTCCGCTCCGGGATGCAGAGGCAGGATGGAGGTATATACAGCGCTCTGGGATGCAGAGACAGGATGGAGGTATATACAGCGCTCCGCACTGGGATGCAGAGGCAGGATGGAGGTATATACAGCGCTCCGCACTGGGATGCAGAGACAGGATGGAGGTATATACAGCGCTCCGCACTGGGATGCAGAGGCAGGATGGAGGTATATACAGCGCTCCGCACTGGGATGCAGAGGCAGGATGGAGGTATATACAGCGCTCCGCACTGGGATGCAGAGACAGGATGGAGGTATATACAGCGCTCCGCACTGGGATGCAGAGAGACAGGATGGAGGTATATACAGCGCTCTGCTCCGGGATGCAGAGGCAGGATGGAGGTATATACAGCGCTCCGCACTGGGATGCAGAGGCAGGATGGAGGTATATACAGCGCTCCGCACTGGGATGCAGAGGCAGGATGGAGGTATATACAGCGCTCCGCACTGGGATGCAGAGGCAGGATGGAGGTATATACAGCGCTCCGCGATGAATAGAGGCAGGATGGAGGTATATACAGCGCTCTGGGATGCAGAGACAGAATGGAGGTATATACAGCGCTCCGCACTGGGGTGCAGAGATAGGATGGAGGTATATACAGCGCTCCGCTCCGGGATGCAGAGGCAGGATGGAGGTATATACAGCGCTCCGCACTGGGATGCAGAGGCAGGATGGAGGTATATACAGCGCTCCGCGATGAATAGAGGCAGGATGGAGGTATATACAGCGCTCTGGGATGCAGAGACAGAATGGAGGTATATACAGCGCTCCGCACTGGGATGCAGAGGCAGGATGGAGGTATATACAGCGCTCCGCACTGGGATGCAGAGGCAGGATGGAGGTATATACAGCGCTCCGCACTGGGATGCAGAGGCAGGATGGAGGTATATACAGCGCTCCGCACTGGGATGCAGAGATAGGATGGAGGTATATACAGCGCTCCGCTCTGGGATGCAGAGACAGGATGGAGGTATATACAGCGCTTCGCACTGGGATGCAGAGATAGGATGGAGGTATATACAGCGCTCCGCTCTGGGATGCAGAGACAGGATGGAGGTATATACAGCGCTCCGCACTGGGATGCAGAGGCAGGATGGAGGTATATACAGCGCTCCGCACTGGGATGCAGAGATAGGATGGAGGTATATACAGCGCTCCGCTCCGGGATGCAGAGACAGGATGGAGATATATACAGCGCTCCGCTCCGGGATGCAGAGGCAGGATGGAGGTATATACAGCGCTCCGCTCCGGGATGCAGAGGCAGGATGGAGGTATATTCAGCGCTCCGCACTGGTATTTATTTTAGCACTGAAGCGTGCGCTCCCCCGCTGAACCTCCGCGCTGCGTGCGTTCCCAATGTGCGCACAGGCCTGGCAGAATAAACACTAATTAAAGCCGTTACGACCAGGGGACCGTGCAGTCCTTGTTTAACAAGAACAAGGAGCTCTCTGCGGAGTCTGTGCTATCTCCGCCCGCCCCAATATCCCCTTCAGTGGCTGCTTTCATGTGGAATTAGTGGCCGAATTAGTGGCCATGAACTTGTCATTCAGGGAAAGTCTGTTCTATGCAAATCACCTGGACGCCGCGCAGAAAAACACTGTATTTCAGGCATCTTATTTTGAGCTCTGCCGACTTCCAGCTGGGGGCCGGTTTGTGGCTTTATTGACATCGCATCAACCAGTTACACAGTGCCGTACAGAATTACCATATAGATTAAACGGCTGGGCATGGTGATATGTTTCTGGGGTGGGGGCACCAGCTATAACATTCATCTATTCCCAGACAGAGGTGTCACAGGAGACCAGGACTAATACCAGGGATCAACTCGCCAGACAGAGACACAAGAGTAAATCAAATTAATTTATTGGAAAATAGTATCCACAACTGACAGGCAACATATACTCACAGCTGGGGTAAATGGGGATACCCTGCAAGCCTAGTCACAGGGATCTCCCCAAGGAGATTTTATCCCGTTATCCTCCACTGCAGTGCTCACAGGAAGTGGTCTTGGACCTGACCAGACTGCCAACTCGTGAACACTAGAATAACCACGCCCTACGCGTTTCTCCTTTACGGCTTCGTAAAGCACGAACGAGATGGAAGCTTGGCAGTGAAGAATTGTTGCAGAATATCCGAAGATACAGATCCAGGAAACGTTCCCAGAATATCTACACAGTTCCAGATCCCAGGGTGGATAAAAGGCCTGAATTACAAGAAATGCTGTGAGTGCATATCCTACCAATTAAGGGATTTCCAGACATACTTCCCTATGTTGTTTCTCTTTCTTGTCTTCCCATGCGCCTAGTTCATTCTTCTGGTATCTAACCCTTTACAGCTTGTGTTCACAGTCCCCACATAATGTGGCATAAGAAACATGCTCTATAAGAAAGAAAACGTACATCTTGACTGATGGGCAACTCACATAAGGGCCAATACCTGTTGCTTTATCAAGGTGCGTGAAACGTGTAGGTGGTGCATGTAAGCGTGAAACACGTAGGTGGTTCATGTAAGTGCGAAACGCATAGGTGGTGCGTTTTTTTTACCTTGTCCGTGTGATATTTTTGTTTCTGGGGGGGGGTCACATGATTGCTCTTCTTTTCACATTTGCGCTTGTGCTCCGCTTTCACCTGTACCTATTTGGATCTAGTAAAACCTCTGCTTTGCCGGTCTTCTCTCTTTCCCCGTTGTTATCCCAGATGTTTGCTCGCCGATGAGACGGGGTACTGAGCGGTGGAGGCCTGTCGGTATATCGGTTTATGGCGCCAGTCCCGGGGGGGGGGATCCTGCTTTTGTTATCGGGCTTATTAACACACAACCCCGGGGACTTGTGACTGTTACTCTTACATCTCGGCAATCTTTGCTAAACGGTTGGCGTTCACTTGCTGGTCTTTAGCTTTGAATTGCCTAATTTTTCTGGTCTCGGCGTGTCGCGTGTGCTTAGGATCAGCGCCTCGCTTGTTTTTGGGACCGGCTTTTCGGGTCGGCGTGTGGCGCGTGTCGAACTGGCACGCATGCGCCTCTCTCTGCTCCATGTTTCCAGATGGACGTTTTATAGGAAACCTCAACGGACGAGAGAAAGCGAGGGCTGCTCCTGCTACTGTTTATTGTGTCTCCCCCTCTCTTTTCTGTGTTTCTCCTCATCTCTCTCTTCTGTCTCCCCCCTCTTTTCTGTGTCCCCCCCCCCCTCTTTTCTGTGTCTCCCACCCCCTCTTTTCTGTGTCTCCCCCCTCTCTTTTCTGTGTCTCCCCCCTCTCTTTTCTGTGTCTCCCCCCTCTCTTTTCTGTGTTTCTCCTCCCTCTCTTTTCTGTGTGTCTTCCCCTCTCTCTTCTGTGTCTCTCCCCCCTCTATTTTCTGTCTCCCCCTCTCTTTTCTGTGTCTCCCCCCTCTCTTTTCGGTGTCTTCCCCCTCTCTCTTCTGTGTCTCCCCCCATCTCTCTTTTCTGTACCTTGCTTCTCTCTCTGCCCCATCTCTTCTCCCTGCCCCTGCTTCTCTTATCTCGGCCCCCTTCTCTAATCTCTCTCTGCCCCCCTTCTCTTATCTCTCTGCCCCCACCCCCGCTTCTCTTATCTCTCTCTGCCTCCCGCTTCTCTTATCTCTGCCCCCTTTCTCTTAGCTCTCTGCCTCGCTTCTCTTATCTCTCTGCCCCCCCCACTTCTCTTTCTCTGCCCCCCCTGCCCCCCCGCTTCTCTTATCTCTCTCTGTCCCTTGTCTTCTCTCAGCCCCCTTCTCTTATCTCTCTGCCCCTGCTTCTCTTATCTCTCTCTGTCCCCCCACTTCTCTTTCTCTGCCCCCCCCCCGCTTCTCTTATCTCTCTCTGTCCCTTGTCTTCTCTCAGCCCCCTTCTCTTATCTCTCTGCCCCTGCTTCTCTTATCTCTCTCTGTCCCCCCTTGCTTCTCTTAACTCTCTCTGCCCCCCCCCGCTTATCTTATCTCTCTCTGCCCCCCCCCGCTTCTCTTATCTCTCTCTGCCCCCCCACTTCTCTTATCTCTCTCTCTGTCCCCCCTTGCTTCTCTTAACTCTCTCTGCCCCCCCGCTTCTCTTATCTCTCTCTCTTCCCCCCCTTCTCTTATCTCTCTTTGTCCCATCTTTTCTCTTCCCCCCCCCCCCATCTCTTATCTCTCTCTGTCCCATCTCTGGGCCCCCTTCTCTTATCTCTGCACCCCCCCCTGCTTCTCTTATCTCTCTCTGCCCCCCCCCCGCTTCTCTTATCTCTCTCTGCCCCCCCCCGCTTCTCTTATCTCTCTTTCTGCCCCCCCTTCTCTTATCTCTCTCTGTCCCATCTCTTCTCTGGGCCCCCTTCTCATCTCTCTGCACCCCCCCAGCTTCTCTGATCTCTCTCTGCCCCCCGCTTATCTTATCTCTCTCTGCCCCCCCGCTTCTCTTATCTCCCTCTGCCCCCCCGCTTCTCTTATCTCTCTTTGCCAGCCCCCCCGCTTCTCTTATCTCCCTCTGCCCCCCCCATTTCTCTTATCTCTCTTTGCCCCCCCCGCTTCTCTTATCTCTCCCTGCCCCCCCCCTGCTTCTCTTATCTCTCTCTCTCTGCCCCCCCTTCTCTTATCTCACTGTCCCATCTCTTGTCTGGGGCCCCTTCTCTTATCTCTCTGCACCCCCCCCAACTTCTCTCTGTCCCCTTTTATCTCTGTCTATCTACCTGTGTATCTATCTACCTGTGTATCTATCTACCTGTGTATGTCTGACTGTACGTGTGTCTGTCAGTCTGTCTGTGCGTCTGTCTGTGTGCGTGTCGGTCAGTCTGTCTGTGCGTCTGGCTGTCTGTGTGCGTGTGTCGGTCAGTCTGTCTGTGCGTCTGGCTGTCTGTGTGCGTGTGTTGGTCAGTCTCTCTGTGCATGTTTCGGTCAGTCTCTCTGTGCATGTTTCGGTCAGTCTGACTGTGCGTGTGTCTGTCAGTCTGTCTGTGCGTCTGGCTGTGCGTGTGTCGGTCAGTCTGTCTGTGCGTCTGGCTGTCTGTGTGCGTGTGTTGGTCAGTCTCTCTGTGCATGTTTCGGTCAGTCTGTCTGTGCATGTTTCGGTCAGTCTGTCTGTGCGTGTGTCGGTCAGTCTGTCTGTGCGTGTGTCGGTCAGTCTGTCTGTGCGTGTGTCGGTCAGTCTGTCTGTGCGTGTGTCGGTCAGTCTGTCTGTGCGTGTGTCGGTCAGTCTGTCTGTGCGTGTGTCGGTCAGTTTGTCCATCCTCCTCTGGTTCATTAGATCTCTTGCTGCATTTCCCTGTGAGTCTCCCTTCTCCTGACCTGTGCTCACACCTCTCTCCTTCCCTGTATTCCGATGCTCGGGTGTGGAATTGTGGTGTATCCTGGCACCTCCGCAAGCAACGGGATTAAACCTGTAATGCACTTTCTTTATTACTTAGATATAATTATAATATAAGTGGCAGCGCTGACATTGTAATTAGTGCTGCTCCTGTGTGTAATAACATGTTACCTAATATATCATGTATAATGTATGCAGCTCCTCACTGGGATCCCTGCTCTCTCCTCACAGGGATCCCCGCTCTCTCCTCACAGGGATCCCCGCTCTCTCCTCACAGGGATCCCCGCTCTCTCCTCACAGGGATCCCCGCTCTCTCCTCACAGGGATCCCCGCTCTCTCCTCACAGGGATCCCCGCTCTCTCCTCACAGGGATCCCCGCTCTCTCCTCACAGGGATCCCCGCTCTCTCCTCACAGGGATCCCCGCTCTCTCCTCACAGGGATCCCCGCTCTCTCCTCACAGGGATCCCTGCTCTCTCCTCACAGGGATCCCCGCTCTCTCCTCACAGGGATCCCCGCTCTCTCCTCACAGGGATCCACGCTCTCTCCTCACAGGGATCCCCGCTCTCTCCTCACAGGGATCCCCGCTCTCTCCTCACAGGGATCCACGCTCTCTCCTCACAGGGATCCCCGCTCTCTCCTCACAGGGATCCACGCTCTCTCCTCACAGGGATCCCCGCTCTCTCCTCACAGGGATCCACGCTCTCTCCTCACAGGGATCTCCGCTCTCTCCTCACAGGGATCCACGCTCTCTCCTCACAGGGATCCACGCTCTCTCCTCACAGGGATCCCCGCTCTCTCCTCACAGGGATCCCCGCTCTCTCCTCACAGGGATCCACGCTCTCTCCTCACAGGGATCTCCGCTCTCTCCTCACAGGGATCCCCGCTCTCTCCTCACAGGGATCCACGCTCTCTCCTCACAGGGATCCCCGCTCTCTCCTCACAGGGATCCCCGCTCTCTCCTCACTGGGATCCCCGCTCTCTCCTCACAGGGATCCCCGCTCTCTCCTCACAGGGATCCCCGCTCTCTCCTCACAGGGATCCCCGCTCTCTCCTCACTGGGATCCCTGCTCTCTCCTCACAGGGATCCCCCCTCTCTCCTCACAGGGATCCCCACTCTCTCCTCACTGGGATCCCCGCTCTCTCCTAACAGGGATCCCCGCTCTCTCCTCACAGGGAGCAGAGGGATTAACATAGGTAATTGCCTTTCCTAATGTTTAAAATGCTGTCTGTTACCCTAATTAGAGATCCCCAGCTTGAATGCACTTTATTGGGTTAGCCACCTCTGCATCTACTACCCTCTACGCAAAGAATGGATTCTCCGTTATTTCCAGCCCCCCGGAGTCTCAGCCCCCCGAGTCTCAGCCCCCCGAGTCTCATCCCCCCCGGAGTCTCAGCCCCCCGAGTCTCTGCCCCCTGAGTCTCTGCCCCCCGAGTCTCAGCCCCCCGAGTCTCAGCCCCCGGAGTCTCAGCCCCCCGGAGTCTCAGCCGCCCCCCCCCGAGTCTCAGCCCCCCGAGTCTCAGCCCCCCGAGTCTCTGCCCCCCGAGTCTCTGCCCCCCGGAGTCTCTGCCCCCCCGAGTCTCTGCCCCCCGAGTCTCAGCCCCCTGGAGTCTCAGCCCCCCGGAGTTTCAGCCCCCCGAGTCTCAGCCCCCCGAGTCTCAGCCCCCCGAGTCTCAGCCCCCCGAGTCTCAGCCCCCCCGAGTCTCAGCCCCCCGAGTCTCTGCCCCCCGAGTCTCTGCCCCCCGAGTCTCTGCCCCCCGAGTCTCTGCCCCCGGAGTCTCTGCCCCCCGGAGTCTCAGCCCCCCGAGCCTTAGCCCCCCGAGTCTCAGCCCCCCCGTATTCCATGCACTGGCTCTTAGTGTATTTAAAAAAACCCAATGAGAACGGCCATTTTTGTTGGGGTGCGGGGGGCTAATTATCTCCTTGACAGCGCGGGGGCTGATCTGGCAATGTAATACGGGGCTCTGTTTAGTGCGTGATGAGAGAGGCAGCCGCGGCGAGTCCCTGTCTGCGCTGAATACCGATAATAAACACGCCGCTCTCACCCTGCCAGGCGCACCTAACCCTTTCTCTGCTCAGGGGGCACGGAGTTAAGGGGGGCCGCCTCTCCCAAGACCAAAGGGGTCCGAGGAAATGGAAATGTTCAGCATGTCACATTGTTATTATTTAGTCCCCCACGCCGCTGGGAATAGCCAGATTTCCGCGGCTTCTTTCCTGCAATGTAACGGCGCAGCCGCTCTTAGTCCGGTAAACACAAGCAGCTGATATGTTGGGATCCGGTTTCCCGGTGGGAAAGTGATTCATGCTCATCTTTCACACGATCCAAATCGGTAAAACCGTTACTGTGCGTGGGGATAAATACCTTTGCCGGGAGCCGCTGAGAATTTGCCCTGTGAGGGACGTGGCTGCTCCATGGAGTCCCGTATGTATGAACGCGATGCGTCACGGCTCCTCTCTGGCGTCACTTTTGCGCCGGCGCCAGAAATGTTGTATTTCAGCCTCTTCCATGTCACGCCGATCTCTTGGGCGTTGAGATGTTCTAACGCCTGTGAAAGCAAAATAAAGCACGTTACTTAAATGGTTATCTCTGTAACGATTGTTTTAAATAGCGTTACGGTGAGAGAGTGCGGCGATGTCAGCGCAACACGTTGCCTTAGCGCTGACTGTAACCTGTGATGCATTGCAGTGTAACAGTGGGGTATCTCGGAACCGGCTGTGGAAAGAATATAGATTATCGGACCCTATGCTCCCGCCACTAAGGGTCTGGGGCCTAAATTGATTGAGGCGTGACTTTGCCAGGCTGGTCAGTGATTGGTGAATAATGCTGCCCGTGGCTGCCACGTTGCCCTCATTTTGCTTGCGCCCAGTTCCTTAGCAGAACCTCTCTCCGCTCCAAGATGTCTTCCACGGAACCCGTCGCCTTGGTCCTGAGTGCAGGGTCCGTGCGCCCGCAGTGGGGCGAGAGGTGGAGCAGGTGTGGGGAATTGGACGCTTCCCCCCCCCTCCCGAAACAAGATCTCAGCATTTAATCGAATCCGCTAATGGCAAATTAACACAACTGATGAGTATTGATCGGGAGAGCTGCCGGGGCTGTAACTTTCTCATTCTCTCATCGCCCGAGACTTGGCGGTGGGAGCGGGGGAAGGGAGCGGGGGAAGGGAGCGGGGAGGCCAAATTGACACTGACAGTGGTTGGATCATCTGAAACGATCTGCAGCCAGATGAAAAGTAATATATTCAGTGGGGCCTCATTAATTATGCATTGAAGCTGGCGCTGCGAGTGTCGCCTTTGTTGTGGGTTGAGATTTGTTATTATTATGTCAAAGAACAAAGATTGATTGAAATGTTACACAAGTTCTGAGCAAATGCTACATTTGGAAATGTGTTCCGTGGCCAAGTATCGGCCGGGGAGAAAACCTGTTCTCTATTGGGTGGGGGGCGGGGGGCTGGCCAGTGACACTCTTAGGGGGTCCAGGGGATTTATAAGGGGGCCCAGAGAGACTAGACTGGGAGATCCAGAAAGTGACCAAATAAAGAAGCGATATTAAGTAGCAGGTCCCGTGTGTCAGGGAGTGTGATGGATAGAATGTCTGCTTTAATGTACCTCGTGTAACTGATAATGTATCAATAACACAAGCCCCTGTATTGGACATCTTTCTTGAATGGGGCCTTTAAAGGGGCAATCCCGCCTAGAACCAAAGTGACCTGATCCCAGTGACAGCGGAGGTCCCATCTGGGTGATTGATACGTTTTTTGTACCCAAATTTGTCACCTACAGTATAAGTATTTTTAATATATTTACTAAAGTGAGGCTTGGGGAGGGGGTGTGATTTCCTCTGGCGGCTCCCTTCTGTGTGATGTCACTGTGTGATGTCACTGTGTGATGTCACTGTGTGATCTGCAAGCGCGTGTACAACCAGAGCCCCCCCTCCCTGATAATGAGGGGGGGGGGAATAAGGGGAAAGAAAATACTTGAATGACAAAGACTCCCCCATTCAGAGACCCCAAACCCTCAATGGGTTTTATCCCCCTAACAAGCAGGGGTGCTAATGATAAAACCAAACGGCTGAAAGAGAGGTGCAGCATTATAACAGGGACAGAGTATAACCTGGCATGCGTAGGGAAGGCTCTTTGTCAGGCCTTGCAGGTCCTTCCAGCACTGCAGGTGTTAACCCGGGGTCTGTCAGCGCGTTTCCACGCGACCGCTCGGGATGTAACGCAATGCTACATTCGCTTAGAGGGGGCGGCGATTCCAGACAGACCTCGTATATAAAGTCTACTGTGATCAGTGCAAAGTGGCGATAGCAGGAGAGGATCAGAGAAAGTGGGGATGCCTGTGCAGAGAGAGCTGGGGTCAGCCTGGCAGATAGAGCTGGGGTCAGCCTGTGCAGATAGAGCTGGGGTCAGCCTGGCAGATAGAGCTGGGGTCAGCCTGGCAGATAGAGCTGGGGTCAGCCTGGCAGATAGAGCTGGGGTCAGCCTGGCAGAGAGAGCTGGGGTCAGCCTGTGCAGATAGAGCTGGGGTCAGCCTGTGCAGATAGAGCTGGGGTCAGCCTGTGCAGATAGAGCTGGGGTCAGCCTGTGCAGATAGAGCTGGGGTCAGCCTGTGCAGATAGAGCTGGGGTCAGCCTGGCAGATAGAGCTGGGGTCAGCCTGGCAGATAGAGCTGGGGTCAGCCTGGCAGATAGAGCTGGGGTCAGCCTGGCAGATAGAGCTGGGGTCAGCCTGTGCAGATAGAGCTGGGGTCAGCCTGTGCAGATAGAGCTGGGGTCAGCCTGTGCAGATAGAGCTGGGGTCAGCCTGTGCAGATAGAGCTGGGGTCAGCCTGGCAGAGAGGAGCATGCAGCAGCGGGGCATCCGGCTTCTGTCATTGGAAGCGCTGCTACTGCTTCATGGAGTTGTTATACTGTCTCTGTAGCGCCCCCTGCTTGTACGTTTGACATGGTGTAAGAAGGCTGCATCTACTGTAAGGAATTGTGGGGTTTTATTTCACATTGACTTGTGTGTTTTTTTCACATTGCCGATGGTAGGAGATCCAGTTTGCTTATCGGATAGGTTTCAAGATTAACCTTACGCAAACTGGGCCAAAAGACTAACGCGACACGGACCAGTCCTGTCTTGACAGCTGACTCACTGTGATAACCAGCGCTGTGCTTTAAAGCTACAACAGGGGCGGGCAACTCCAGACCTCAAGGCCCACCAACAGGTCAGGTTTGCAGGATTTATTTATTTATAACGTGTTACCAGGAAGTAATACATTGAGAGTTACCTCTCGATTTCAAGTATGTCCTGGGCACAGAGTTATGATGACAGATACATGGTTACAAATACAGTTACATAAATGAACAGGGTTATACATTATATAAAAGACATAGCGTGCACAGTTAGAGATAATATATATTATATGAGTATGTAACAGTTACAGACCAGATTAAAGTGTGAGACAGCCTTAGATTTGAAAGAACTTAGACTGGTGGTGGATGTGAGAGTCTCCGGTAGGTTGTTCCAGTTTTGGGGTGCACGGTAAGAGAAGGAGGAGCGGTCGGATACTTTGCTGAACCTTGGGACCATGAACAGTCTTTTGGAGTCTAATCTCAGATAAGTGCTGCATGTGGTAGGGGTGAGGAGCTT
The DNA here is from genome assembly GCF_040206685.1 of Ascaphus truei. Lineage (NCBI taxonomy): Eukaryota > Metazoa > Chordata > Amphibia > Anura > Ascaphidae > Ascaphus > Ascaphus truei. The sequence continues at coordinate 16,390,631 of NC_134504.1, forward strand.
GTTCAGATAGGCGGGTAGTTTGCCCAAGAAGTATTTGAAGGCGAGACAGGAAAGGTGAATTTTGCGCCTAGACTCAAGTGATCACCAATCTAGTTCTTTGAGCATTTCGCAGTGATGTGTGTTGTACAGTAGTTGCATTGGAGAACAAAACGGCATATTGGGTTGTAGAGGGTGTCAAGTTTGCCACGGTGGGTTTGGGGTGCCGAGCCGTATACTATGTCCCCATAGTTGATAATTGGCATTAGCATCGGGTCTTCAACTGCACCACCTGTGCTGAAGCAGGGATATCGTGAAAACTTGACCTGTTGGTGGCCCTTGAGGATTGGAGTTGCCCGCCCCTGAGCTAGAAACGGTAATTCATTTGTTCCCTAAATCTAAAATAGAGATTGTATTCTGTAGACAGGAACTACAGTAATTGCCTGTGATCTCACAGCCTCTGCCTTGTCTCTTTCTTATATGTCTGTGTATCTATCTATCTATCTATCTATCTATCTATCTATCTATCTATCTATCTATCTATCTATGTATCCATCTCAATATCCCAATGTCTTGTATAGCACACACACAGGGCGATCCCTGCTCCATGCATACTCCGTCCCTGTCTGCCTGGCACTCCTTTTCCCCCCCATCTGTTTCTCTAATATCCTCTCTGTCTCTCCTCTTTCTTACTCTTAATCTCTCCCTCCTTCCCATGATATCTGTATCTCTGTTTTCTTAACCTTTTCTCTTTCGCTTCTCGCCCCCTCTCACTCTCCTCCCCCGTTCTTTTCCCCTCCTATTCATCTCTCTCATATCCTTCTCTCGCGGTGACCATGAGCTGATTGAATTCCGTCCTGAGCTGAGGGCTCGCTCTTTCTGCCAGCGTCCTCTCAAGATCTAGTCCAGATTGCCCTGTATGAAATCAAATCTCCCCAGCACAGGAAAGCGATAACTTGTCTGAATGCGCCTGCAGAATCCATTAACGTAGGGGTGCGCAAACTGGGGGGCGTGAGGTTTTCGGGGGGGGCGCGGCAGTTGCAGAGGCCCTGCACTCTTCCCCAATGCATTTAAATTAAATACCGGGGGATCGCGGGGGGTCTCTGCAACTTCCTTTACCTTGATTCAGACGCAACGCGGTGTCAAATGACGTGACCTCACATGACCCACGGCGTCATTTGACATTGCGCATGGTCATGATAATATCATGAGATATTGGGTATTTTAATCCCCTTTGTGCTTAAGGGGTTAATGAGCTACAGTCTGAGTTTAAAAATACAATATATATCGGGTTTATGACAAGCCCAGGTTGTACTTGGCTTCAAAGAGAGCTTAATTGGGGGTGCCTCTCCTGTATGAGCCACTAAAGGTGCCACATGGGTTGCATGTGCTGATATAGTCTTGATAAGGGCGGCAGATGTGGGAATAAAATATGGCCCCTGTGACAAGTTTATAAACATGGTCGTTTTACAACAAGCTTCAAAGGCATTCCCTGGATGGCTCTGCAAGGTTCAGGGGGCGTGGCTAAGAACGTATCCAACCCAGAGTGCCTTTATTGTCCCGTATGCAGGTCGCGGGCTCGTAGGGTGCCGTACGTGACACACGTCAAATGACTTCGTGGGGTCACGTGACATGACTTCACATGACCCCACAGCGTCATTTGACACTGGATACAAGGTGAGGGGGGGGGGGGGAAGCGAGCAGCGGGGGAGAGCAGGCGGGGGGGGGGGGGGCCTCAGGACAAAAAGGTTGCGCACCCCTGCATTAACGGACTGGAACGTCGGCGTGGGACAATGGCCAACCTCCATTCCCAACGTAGCACCTAAGGCAGCGGCGCACAAACATTGGAGATAGTGCAAGCGCAAGGAGTCGCGCGTGACGGGGCGCAAGGAGTCGCGCGTGACGGGGCGCAAGGAGTCGCGCGTGACGGGGCGCAAGGAGTCGCGCGTGACGGGGCGCAAGGAGTCGCGCGTGACGGGGCGCAAGGAGTCGCGCGTGACGGGGCGCAAGGAGTCGCGCGTGACGGGGCGCAAGGAGTCGCGCGTGACGGGGCGCAAGGAGTCGCGCGTGACGGGGAGCATGGAGACGCGCGTGACGGGGCGCAAGGAGTCGCGCGTGACGGGGCGCAAGGAGTCGCGCGTGACGGGGCGCAAGGAGTCGCGCGTGCCTATCGTCTGAAATCTGTGGACTAAGATACTCTCGTGACGGGAAGGTGTGGCCGTGACGTCACCAGGCTGGTTCGCCCTCATTGGCTCAACCGTTCACGTGTCGCGGCCGGCGCGTGAAAAAAACTAAATCATATGTCCCCTCAAAATCCTTCTACGCCGTCGCGTTTCGTCACGTGCACTATGGCCGCAGCCTGATGTCTCCTGCCGGGGCGAATGAGGTTGTGACTGCAAATGTCCCTCCCTCGCCAGTCAAAGCTTAGTTGTGTATTTAGTTTTTATTGTGCCACAACATCAACACAGACACAGTTGACTAAGATGTGGGGCACCTGCACTGTAAAGATTGAATACGAGGGTCTTGGAGTGAACGAGAGGCCCTTGCAGTGAACGAGAGGCCCTTGCAGTGAAGTTTCTTCTTGTGAACACTCAAAGTGTAAAGATCTTGCGGGTCTTGTGTAAAGACGTCCTGTAGCTGGTTGGCCGACGGGAAGGTGTCACAACATGGTTTTTCCCGCCACCTCTCTAGGGTCAACCCAGCGAGTCGAGCTCTGTCCCAGTGGGCGAGGCTCCTTTCCAATGGGTGAGGCTAAGGAATGAGAAATAAGATGCCGTCTAAGGGCCTTGTGTTATATCTGCCGGTCATCCGGCCATGGAAGTTTATGGGGATTTTGGACCAGAAACGTCCTTGACGGCTGCTTTGGCGGATAGCGAATGACTCCTATATATGGGTCACAGGAAGTGTAGAGGACAGAGACAGCCATAAGCAGAGAGCCTGATACCCAGCTTTGTGGGGGGAACACTGAGACTAAGGCCTCGTCCATGGTTCCGGCGGGCGTGCTGAGGCGCGCTGAGGCTCAGGGAAAGCGGGTGCTTTCCCTGGCCTTAGACAGCGTGCCGTCAGGGGGCGGGCCGGGGGCGGGCCAGTGACATCACGGAGCTGGTTCGCCCTCATTGGGTGAACCGCTCACGTGACCGGCCCTGCGCTCCGGCGAGCGCTGAAATTTAAAATTCTGGTAAGACCTACGCTTCCGCACGCTTGCGGAAGCGTAGGCGAGCCCCTACTAAAGCCGCTCTAATTGCGGCTGTAGGGGCTCAGTGCTGAGCGGAAGCGCGCCTCCGCCAGCAAGCAGCAACCATGGACGAGGCCTAAGTGCTGATTGCAGCACCCAAGATTGTAAGTGGGACTTTCCCCCCAATTTTATTCTACACCAATTGTAATAAAATACTTTGCACCATAGTAGGGGGCGTTGTGAGCTTCTCATACACTTCAGTTCGATTTTCTTCATCCTATGAGAGTTTGGGAATACTCTTGAAGCGGTAGCACCCACCCTTAATGGACAATAGCTTTTTTACCTATGAACTGACTGAATGTTATTTAAATAATAATACTACATTTTTTACCCATTTTTAGGTATTTTTGTGCAGTCGTCGCGCTTTTTTTAATTTTTTTATTGTATGTAAATATGGGTCACAGCCTGACAATACGGGAGGTGGGCTCATTGGTAAGGCCGACTCCCAAGTGAATGAGGTCTGTTCCTAACAGGGGGCTCACAGTACGTCTCGCCCATCTGAATATCGGCAAATCCCACCTCCTGGGCCCTCGGTGACCAAGGGAAAAAGTGAGAAGCCGTGTTGCTGTTATCTTATCAGCACAGTATGTGTAACTGGCTGTGTATCACCCTGTCCCCTGTTCTATCTCGGCACACGGGGGCACCTTTATTCCTGCGGGTGTAAGGCCATCGTGCGCGGCTAATTCATGGGAAAATGCAATTACCGTCCTGGGAATATCCCAGGTGTGCAAATAGGCAGCCGGCTTCCTGCCTCGTTAACCCCTTCACCCCCCACGGGAGGCGATTGTGCGTTTTGCGTGACGTACCGCCAAGTGGGACGTGTCAGGCTGAGTGAGTCTCTGATCCCAGGAGCTTGCAATTTAATTTGCGGTTTGCAAGACTATCCTGTAGGGCAGGGGTCCTCAACTCAAAAGTCCTCAAGACCCCCGAACCGGTCAAGTTTTAAGGAGATCCTTGCTTCAGCACAAGTGACTCAATCAGTCCCAGTTTCAGCACAGGTGGCTCCAATGAGTGGCTCAGTCTTTGACTGAGCCACCTGTGCTGAAGCAGGGATATCCTTAAAACCTGACCTGGTGGGGGGGGTGGGGGGGGGGGCTTGAGGACTGGGTTTGGCCTCCCCAAAACTGTAGTGTGTGAGTTTGACCCTTTCGCTGCCAGATTAATTTCCAGAGCCTTGGCCCAGATTAATAACAGAAAGGTTTTGTTTGCCATGCACTGCCCAGTTCTCTCCAGCCAATGAAGATGACCTGGGATGGGACGCGGTCAGACTGTGCCACACCGCTGATCCTTCTCGAGCCGCTGACGCCTTCACAGAAAGGCGGCCGCCCCCAATGCCTGCGAGGGCCCCGGAATTGCGTCAGCCTGAAGACTGGTTTGCTTCAGTAAGTAAATTCATTAACGGAAAGCTGCAAGTTGCAAGAATAAAGCAAACGCGGTGGGCGGAAAACCTGCCGGCGTGCGAGGGACGTTTCCCTCGCATCCAAGATCCTACAAGTCCATTCTAAACGGAGGGAGGAAGGGGAAGACCCTCCGCATCAGCGTAACAGATAGAAACGTGGACTCAGGCGCAATAGGGATAATAAGCATGAATGTAAACAGAAAAGAAAGGATCCCTGTTGAATGCACTCAAAGTTAGTGTGGGGAGATATGTATTTTTAATAGAATCTTTTATTGGTAATAGTTTTTTACCAATAAAAGGTTTTATTTCTAATCATAACTCCCCACACTAACTTTGAGTGCATTCAACAGGGATCCTTTCTTTTCTGTTTACATCCTACAAGTTCAGTCGGGGCGCACGAAACGAAGGGCGGGACTCGCTAAGCTGTGACCCCCAATCTGCCACTAACTGGCCATGGTGCCAATGTGATACTCTGTACTTGAGCTTTGTGAATCCTGGGCTCCAGTGTCGGAACTGTTTGCATCGATGTAGGGTATCTCCGCGAGAATGCGTTTGCTTTGTTGTGTGTTTATTGTGTGCCTATGTATCGTGTCTTTATTGCTTTATTTGTTTTAGCACATGGACATAGGTAACATGACCACTTTGTATCGGCCGATCCAAATAACAAGTGTCAAGATCCGGAAATCCATCCTTTTAATGGGAATACTTACATTTTACACCTGCAGAGTTTCCCCGTGCGTTTCCCTGGGGTCCCATTCATCTGGTTGGATTAAACACTCTCAGCTGGTTTTGCTGCTCATATTGTATATTTCCTCCTAATCCCAGCATCGTTTCCCGGCAGTTTAGCAGTGTACAAGCTGCCAGAATAACTCCCAGGACCCCAGGATCATGATAACGGTGACAGCATCACGTTCCTATCCATCATGGTGGCCGCAGAATGATAACTCTGAGCGCACAGAAATGTGAGCTGATTGCAGCGGGTTTCTGGCGACGTGTTGAAGCTCGTTATGCAGAATACAGGGCGATGTCTCCCTCCTCTCTGGCTGGTGCAATGAGCTTGCGTTGGGACGCGCGTAGGCTCCAGCCTAGGTGTAGCGGTTAAGGTGTTGGCCTGGAATGTTGTGGCTTTAAATCCAGCATTGGCTATTTGCTCTCTCTGTGTGTGTGAGCCCGTCCCTTTATCTCTTTGGGTCTTCTTGTTAAAACCGTACTCTCTGCATTGAAACGTTCTCACTTTAATGTAATTAGCGCTGTGTCCCTAAACAGTCAGATGTGAATGGGATTAAGTGCTGGCCCTACTGCCATGGTAAATCCTAACTCCACACATGCACTCCCTTGTACTAGATACAAAAATACACTTTGTTCGCATACTGGTGTGTGTGTGCGTGTGTGCGTGTGTATATATATATATACTGGCGTAGAATGATATCATTCTGTCAGGACAGCCTTGCTCCGGCCTCAGAGACTCGGTCTCGGTCTGGATTTGTCGCGGTGACGCTCTGGAAAACCCGCTGCCGTTGGGGGTCGTGTTAGAGGAGGGAGAGCGGGAATGTGGACAGAGTAATGACTGGGATCTATTGATTGCCCCGAATCAATATATCTGCTCGTGGTAACGGCTGTGCGCAGGCAGCGGGAGGTGCAGCCGCACCGTGGGATACAGGCTTAATGAGACCGTATTAAAGGCTGCCAGGTTACTGAGGAAGGACCTCCTTCCAAGACTTAAAGGGGATCCCCCTCTGCTGACCTTATCAAGCTTTGCTATAATTACTCTTTCAGCTCTTCCCTCTGCCTGCAAAAATTAACCTTTTAGCTGCCCTAATTGGGGAGGGGGGGGGAGGGGAGAGATTGTCCAGGGGCTCCTCTTCCCCGCATTGTCCCTTTTCCCCTATCAAAGTTGGTGGTTGCCACGTTCAATCGGAGCATCTGGAGTATCTGCAGGAACTCCCCTGATTTATATAGGGGTCTAGGAATCAACCATTAGCCCACTCTGTTCTTATCAGAGAGCCAACAAAGACACGTGGAGGGGGGATCGGGGTGACACTCTTCTGTACACAATGATATCAGACAAAAGGAAGCAGCCAGAGGAAATCCAACCCGTGCCAGGTCACCGCTCACCATGTTTATAAAGTCACCTTAACCACTGTTGGTTCCAAGTTGTCGCGGCCGTGTAGTTCCAGGAAGAACGTCGCCGTCTGCAGTCTGACTCAAAAAATGGGGGAACACACCGGGTGCTTTTGGAACTCAATATTTAAGTGAAGAATCAAAACTTCGAGTGACCAGCAATAACGTGCTTAAAGTGATAAATAACCAGAAAGAATGCGCTGCTCAGAGCCCAGTCGGCCTCTCCTTGGCGTTCTTGAGCCGGTGTTCGTTTCTGCAGCATAGAGCGAGGAGGTTCCAGCCGCGGGACACTTTGCCGCGAGATCCAGCCAGGGCGACCTCAGGAACGAAGCCTGGGACTGTACGCAGAGAGGACGCGGCGGCAACACTTCACCTACGCCGATTTTTAACATTTTTTCCCCTTTTTTTAATATATATCTTTTGTTTTTTGCTCCATAAAACTTCCCGTATACTCGTCTGTGTGCTACCTGTTTCCCGGGAGGGAGTCTCCTGTGCTACCTGTCTCCTGGGAGGGAGCCTATTGTGCTACCTGTTTCCCGGGAGGGAGTCTCCTGTGCTACCTGTCGCCCGGGAGGGACCCTCCTGTGCTACCTGTCTCCAGGGAGGGAGCCTCCTGTGCTACCTGTCTCCTGGGAGGGAACCTCCTGTGCTACCTGTCTCCCGGGAGGGAACCTCCTGTGCTACCTGTCTCCCGGGAGGGACCCTCCTGTGCTACCTGTCTTCCGGGAGGGAGCCTCCTGTGCTACCTATCTCCCGGGAGGAACCCTCCTGTGCTACCTGTCTCCCGGGAGGGAACCTCCTGTGCTACCTGTCTCCAGGGAGGGAACCTCCTGTGCTACCTGTCTCCCGGGAGGGAACCTCCTGTGCTACCTGTCTCCCGGGAGGGACCCTCCTGTGCTACCTGTCTCCCGGGAGGGACCCTCCTGTGCTACCTGTCTCCCGGGAGGGAACCTCCTGTGCTACCTGTCTCCCGGGAGGGAGCCTCCTGTGCTACCTGTCTCCCGGGAGGGAGCCTCCTGTGCTACCTGTCTCCCGGGAGGGAGCCTCCTGTGCTACCTGTCTCCCGGGAGGGAGCCTCCTGTGCTACCTGTCTCCCGGGAGGGAGCCTCCTGTGCTACCTGTCTCCCGGGAGGGACCCTCCTGTGCTACCTGTCTCCCGAGAGGGACCCTCCTGTGCTACCTGTCTCCCGGGAGGGAGCCTCCTGTGCTACCTGTCTCCCGGGAGGGAGCCTCCTGTGCTACCTGTCTCCCGGGAGGGACCCTCCTGTGCTACCTGTCTCCCGGGAGGGAGCCTCCTGTGCTACCTGTCTCCCGGGAGGGACCCTCCTGTGCTACCTGTCTCCCGGGAGGGAGCCTCCTGTGCTACCTGTCTCCCGGGAGGGAGCCTCCTGTGCTACCTGTCTCCCGGGAGGGACCCTCCTGTGCTACCTGTCTCCCGGGAGGGAGTCTCCTGTGCTACCTGTCTCCCGAGAGGGACCCTCCTGTGCTACCTGTCTCCCGAGAGGGACCCTCCTGTGCTACCTGTCTCCCGGGAGGGAGCCTCCTGTGCTACCTGTCTCCCGGGAGGGACCCTCCTGTGCTACCTGTCTCCCGGGAGGGAGCCTCCTGTGCTACCTGTCTCCCGGGAGGGAGCCTCCTGTGCTACCTGTCTCCCGGGAGGGAGCCTCCTGTGCTACCTGTCTCCCGGGAGGGACACTCCTGTGCTACCTGTCTCCCGGGAGGGAACCTCCTGTGCTACCTGTCTCCCGGGAGGGAACCTCCTGTGCTACCTGTCTCCCGGGAGGGAACCTCCTGTGCTACCTGTCTCCCGGGAGGGAGTCTCCTGTGCTACCTGTCTCCCGGGAGGGACCCTCCTGTGCTACCTGTCTCCCGGGAGGGAGTCTCCTGTGCTACCTGTCTCCCGGGAGGGACCCTCCTGTGCTACCTGTCTCCCGGGAGGGAGTCTCCTGTGCTACCTGTCTCCCGGGAGGGAGCCTCCTGTGCTACCTGTCTCCCGGGAGGGAGTCTCCTGTGCTACCTGTCTCCCGGGAGGGACCCTCCTGTGCTACCTGTCTCCCGGGAGGGAGCCTCCTGTGCTACCTGTCTCCCGGGGGGAGCCTCCTGTGCTACCTGTCTCCCGGGAGGGAGCCTCCTGTGCTACCTGTGTCCCGAGAGGGAACCTCCTGTGCTACCTGTCTCCCCGGAGGGAGTCTCCTGTGCTACCTGTCTCCCGAGAGGGAACCTCCTGTGCTACCTGTCTCCCGGGAGGGAACCTCCTGTGCTACCTGTCTCCCGGGAGGGACCCTCCTGTGCTACCTGTCTCCCGGGAGGGAACCTCCTGTGCTACCTGTCTCCCGGGAGGGAACCTCCTGTGCTACCTGTCTCCCGTGAGGGACCCTTCTGTGCTACCTGTCTCCCGGCAGGGACCCTCCTGTGCTACCTGTCTCCCGGGAGGGAACCTCCTGTGCTACCTGTCTCCCGGGAGGGACCCTCCTGTGCTACCTGTCTCCCGGAAGGGAACTTCCTGTGCTACCTGTCTCCCGGGAGGGACCCTCCTGTGCTACCTGTCTCCCGGGAGGGAGCCTCCTGTGCTACCTGTCTCCCGGGAGGGACCCTCCTGTGCTGCCTGTCTCCCGGGGGGTTGCCTCCTGTGCTACCTGTCTCCCGGGAGGGAGCCTCCTGTGCTACCTGTCTCCCGGGAGGGACCCTCCTGTGCTACCTGTCTCCCGGGAGGGAGCCTCCTGTGCTACCTGTCTCCCGGGAGGGAACCTCCTGTGCTACCTGTCTCCCGGGGGGTTGCCTCCTGTGCTACCTGTCTCCCGGGAGGGAGTCTCCTGTGCTACCTGTCTCCCGGGAGGGAGCCTCCTGTGCTACCTGTCTCCCGGGAGGGACCCTCCTGTGCTACCTGTCTCCCGGGAGGGAGTCTCCTGTGCTACCTGTCTCCCGGGAGGGAGCCTCCTGTGCTACCTGTCTCCCGGGAGGGACCCTCCTGTGCTGCCTGTCTCCCGGGGGGTTGCCTCCTGTGCTACCTGTCTCCCGGGAGGGAGCCTCCTGTGCTACCTGTCTCCCGGGAGGGACCCTCCTGTGCTACCTGTCTCCCGGGAGGGAGCCTCCTGTGCTACCTGTCTCCCGGGAGGGAACCTCCTGTGCTACCTGTCTCCCGGGGGGTTGCCTCCTGTGCTACCTGTCTCCCGGGAGGGAGTCTCCTGTGCTACCTGTCTCCCGGGAGGGAGCCTCCTGTGCTACCTGTCTCCCGGGAGGGACCCTCCTGTGCTACCTGTCTCCCGGGAGGGAGTCTCCTGTGCTACCTGTCTCCCGGGAGGGAGCCTCCTGTGCTACCTGTCTCCCGGGAGGGACCCTCCTGTGCTACCTGTCTCCCGAGAGGGACCCTCCTGTGCTACCTGTCTCCCGGGAGGGAGCCTCCTGTGCTACCTGTCTCCCGGGAGGGAGCCTCCTGTGCTACCTGTCTCCCGGGAGGGACCCTCCTGTGCTACCTGTCTCCCGGGAGGGAGCCTCCTGTGCTACCTGTCTCCCGGGAGGGACCCTCCTGTGCTACCTGTCTCCCGGGAGGGAGCCTCCTGTGCTACCTGTCTCCCGGGAGGGAGCCTCCTGTGCTACCTGTCTCCCGGGAGGGACCCTCCTGTGCTACCTGTCTCCCGGGAGGGAGTCTCCTGTGCTACCTGTCTCCCGAGAGGGACCCTCCTGTGCTACCTGTCTCCCGAGAGGGACCCTCCTGTGCTACCTGTCTCCCGAGAGGGACCCTCCTGTGCTACCTGTCTCCCGGGAGGGACCCTCCTGTGCTACCTGTCTCCCGGGAGGGACCCTCCTGTGCTACCTGTCTCCCGGGAGGGAGCCTCCTGTGCTACCTGTCTCCCGGGAGGGAGCCTCCTGTGCTACCTGTCTCCCGGGAGGGACCCTCCTGTGCTACCTGTCTCCCGGGAGGGAACCTCCTGTGCTACCTGTCTCCCGGGAGGGACCCTCCTGTGCTACCTGTCTCCCGGGAGGGAGCCTCCTGTGCTACCTGTCTCCCGGGAGGGAGCCTCCTGTGCTACCTGTCTCCCGGGAGGGACCCTCCTGTGCTACCTGTCTCCCGGGAGGGACCCTCCTGTGCTACCTGTCTCCCGGGAGGGAACCTCCTGTGCTACCTGTCTCCCGGGAGGGAACCTCCTGTGCTACCTGTCTCCCGGGAGGGAACCTCCTGTGCTACCTGTCTCCCGGGAGGGAGTCTCCTGTGCTACCTGTCTCCCGGGAGGGACCCTCCTGTGCTACCTGTCTCCCGGGAGGGAGTCTCCTGTGCTACCTGTCTCCCGGGAGGGACCCTCCTGTGCTACCTGTCTCCCGGGAGGGTGTCTCCTGTGCTACCTGTCTCCCGGGAGGGACCCTCCTGTGCTACCTGTCTCCCGGGAGGGACCCTCCTGTGCTGCCTGTCTCCCGGGGGGGGTTGCCTCCTGTGCTACCTGTCTCCCGGGAGGGAACCTCCTGTGCTACCTGTCTCCCGGGGGGTTGCCTCCTGTGCTACCTGTCTCCCGGGAGGGAGTCTCCTGTGCTACCTGTCTCCCGGGAGGGAGCCTCCTGTGCTACCTGTCTCCCGGGAGGGAGTCTCCTGTGCTACCTGTCTCCCGGGAGGGACCCTCCTGTGCTACCCGTCTCCCGGGAGGGACCCTCCTGTGCTACCTGTCTCCCGGGAGGGAACCTCCTGTGCTACCTGTCTCCCGGGAGGGAGCCTCCTGTGCTACCTGTCTCCCGGGAGGGAGCCTCCTGTGCTACCTGTCTCCCGGGAGGGAGCCTCCTGTGCTACCTGTCTCCCGGGAGGGAGCCTCCTTTGCTACCTGTCTCCCGGGAGGGAGCCTCCTGTGCTACCTGTCTCCCGGGAGGGACCCTCCTGTGCTACCTGTCTCCCGAGAGGGACCCTCCTGTGCTACCTGTCTCCCGGGAGGGAACCTCCTGTGCTACCTGTCTCCCGGGAGGGAACCTCCTGTGCTACCTGTCTCCCGGGAGGGACCCTCCTGTGCTACCTGTCTCCCGGGAGGGAACCTCCTGTGCTACCTGTCTCCCGGGAGGGACCCTCCTGTGCTACCTGTCTCCCGGGAGGGAACCTCCTGTGCTACCTGTCTCCCGGGAGGGAGCCTCCTGTGCTACCTGTCTCCCGGGAGGGAGCCTCCTGTGCTACCTGTCTCCTGGGAGGGACCCTCCTGTGCTACCTGTCTCCCGGGAGGGACCCTCCTGTGCTACCTGTCTCCCGGGAGGGAACCTCCTGTGCTACCTGTCTCCCGGGAGGGAGCCTCCTGTGCTACCTGTCTCCCGGGAGGGAGCCTCCTGTGCTACCTGTCTCCCGGGAGGGTCGGGGAGAACGTGCGAGAGTAATCGGGAGGTGTCCACACGAGAACACATCCGATTGTGTCTTGGATTCATACCACTGCCCGTTTGTATTTGGGGCCACGTGAGTTGTGACATCGGAGCTTTAATAGACACTTGCAATATTGCACTACGTATTCTTCTTCTTTGATCCTGCGCTCCCCTTTTTCGAGAGGACACATCACTCGAAGAAGAAGCCTATAGGATTTCGCCAGCTCTTCACCAAAAAGTTTAGCGACCGGCCACGGATGAGGTTTTGGTAAGAAAGGCATCCATCGCTCAGCTGTAGCCTCTTCAACCTCCGGGGGCCACAGGACACAGCCACCACGTAAATTGCACCAGATTCCTTCTGCGCCCCAGTTAATTTTGCCGTGCTGCCCGCAGTCTGACAGCACGCGTGACTCGTACGCAACGCGAGAAACGAAATGCGGTGAGGTTTTAATGGGGTTTTTTATTCATGAAATGTTTGAAGCCCACACATATTTTTTTTGTCAGGGTCCTCAAATTGGGGAATTCCTCTAAACTGCTCTGCCTGGAACTCCCCAAAAGCCAGGTGCCCGCGTGGCCGGAAGATAACTCTATATACGTGGGGTTTGCAGATTGTGCAGTGATGATGGGAACGTGGCTGCAGCTCTCATTCTTCTGACTGTGTTGTAACTCGTGTAAGGGGCCTCGCTTGTTTAAAGCAGATGTTGCTAGTGAACTAGCGCAATGAGACGTGTTCACGTTTCGCGCAGGGGGGCCCTCCCGCGCCGGACCCTTCAGCCACCGGCCGCTTCTGCTATAAGGCATGTTTTAGGGCAAGGGATTAACTGTAGGGGTTTACCTTAGTGGCGGCAGGTCACTTGGGGCGCAACAACTGCGTCCTAAACTGTGAACTAGACCCATCGCTCTGTGATATTTGTATTTGCCCTCAAAACGCAAGGCCAGGAAATCCGTGGTAACTGCGGCCGCGCGGGGGTTCACCGTCCCTGGACTCGCCCACCCTTTGCTGGGCCGCTAGTATCTGCGATTTGTGCAGGATTGATAAGGAGCAGCTTCTAATCCGGGCCCACAGGGAAGAGAACGGCTGGCTGTAATGCACCATTTGCTGCGTAATCTTTGTGATAAAGTCACGTTTCATTCCGCTCCATCCCCGGCTGCCACGTGCCACTGTAAAGTAAAGCCACGTTGCTTAGTGACTATAAGCATAAAGAAACTCTTTCAGAAGGTCAACACAATATATATTTGTTTATTTGTCCCCCTTCCCCCCCCCCCCCCCCCAGGAGTTAAAAATAGGAAAGTGTGAACCCTGCTGTTTATTCTCCATAGCTGACATTTCTAATGTGCAGTGGAGTAACCTAGAAACAGACGGACATGTGTGTCCCCGAGGTTCCCGCTCTCCTCTTATTAACCTGGTGCTTGAATGTTACCAATTTTAGCCACACGCTGGGCTGGCTACAGTCCACCATCCTTCCCTTACCCCGCAAATATGTAAGGGAAGGGGTTAATGCAGGGATTCCCAACAGGTCAGGTTTTCAGGATATCCCTGCTTCAGCACAGGTGGCTCAATCAGCCTCTGCTTCAACACAGGTGGCTCAATCAGTCTCGGCTTCAGCACAGGTGGCTCAATCAGTGGCTCAGTCGAAGACTGATTGAGCCACCTGCACTGAAGCAGGGATATCCTGAATACCTGACCTGTTGGTGCCCCTTGATGACTGAAGTGGGCCACCCCTGATCTAAGGCAAAGTACAAACTGAAAGGAGATGACTTTGTGGCCCAGCCGTTTCTTTCATTTGATGGCGACACAATGTCCCATCGCAGGCTGGTCTGTGTCCAGAAGCAGGTTAGGAAGTACTGGGGCCCTAGGGCGTCATTGGCTTCCTGGCGGCTGTGTTTGCCATCCGCCTGCAGATCGTCAATAAACCCACATTAGGGCTGAGTGATTAGCAGGCCCACTTCGATCTTTGCGGGAGTGTGATCTCTGCGGTTCATCTTCCACTAATGACACCATTCATCGGTCGCTCTTCCTCGATTTATTTATTTATAACATGTGTTACCAGGAAGTAATACATTGAGTGTTACCGCTCGTTTTCAAGTATGTCCTGGGGACAGAGTTATGGTGACAAATACATGGTTACATTAAGTGAGCAGGATTATATATTATATATAAAGGCATTGCATGAACAGTTTAACATATTTTAACTTTTAGGCATATGTTACAGTTATTACAGATAATATATATTATGGGCGTATGTAAGTTACAGCCCAGATTAAAATGTGAGACAGCTTTAGTTTTGAAAGAACTTAGACAAGTGGCGGCTGTGAGAGTCTCCGGTAGACTGTTCCAGTTGTGGGGTGCACGGTAAGAGAAGGAGGAGCGGCCGGATACTTTGTTGAACTGTGGGAACATGAAAAGTCCCTTGGAGTCTGATCTCAGGTGATAAGTGCTGCGTGTGGTAGGGGTGAGGAGCTTGTTCAGGTAGCTGGGTAGCTTGCCCAGAAAGTATTTGAAGGCAAGACAGGAAAGATGAACTTTCTCCTAGACTCAAGTGATGACCAATCTAGTTCTTTGAGCATTTCGCAGTGATGTGTGTTGTAGTTGCATTAGAGAACAAAGCAGCAAATTGAATTATAGAGGCCGTTTAGTTTGCTAAGGTGGGTTTGAGGAGCCGAGCCGTATACTATGTCTCCATAGTCTATAATTGGCATTAGCATCTACTGTGCGATGCCCTTTCTGACCAGCAGACTACTTAGGCTTTGTTCCTGTAAAGTACACCTAGTTTGGTATAGCAAGTAGGGTTTGAGGGAACCAGTCCCAGAATCAGGGCTCAATTACACCATAACATCAGTGTGTTAATGTTCATGAAAAGAAGTCACCCATTAGGGAATGAGCTATGATTAAAGCTATGTGAGACTTACTATACACCTGTAACTATTGAACTCCCGTCAGTAAAACAGTGCAACAGTGTCTATGGGGTGGTGACAGACCTATATATATACCATAACGGTCATGCCTACCCTCCCAATAAAACAACCTGCATGTATAACCTGACACTAGGAGTAAACAGGTAAGTACTCACAATACAGCTGCTCATCCCTTGGTGGTGCGTGCCTCACGCCAGCAAAGTAGGTAAAGTAGATGTCCCATGGGGTCCAAAAACGGAGCACAGCAGTGTCAAAGAGTGGGGCCACAGACCAGAAAAAACATTAAAAATAATTTATTGGATGACAAGTGAGGGGTACAAGGTAACTCTGACGCGTTTCGGGAACGAATCCCTTTTGTCAAAGAGTTAAAAGTTTGGTATAGGTTTTGGATGTCAGGGTATCAATGTGCATCCCAAACAGTGGGCGCCAAACCATATGCCCAGGTATTTGAAACTAGTGACAGGGGCTAGGATGGTGTTAGCGTTGGTTCTGATCTGGAGCTCAGTCATTGGTAGCTTTAGAAATGTAGCCTTGGTCCCAAATACCATTGTTACAGTCTTGTCAGTGTTTAAAAACAGTTTGTTTTGGGAAATCCAGTCTTCAAGTCTCGAAAAATCAGATTGAAGTATGTGTTGAAGGTCAGAGAGGCTATGGCTGTGTGCATATAGGATTGTGTCATCTGCATACATGTGTATTGAGGCTTCCTTACAAGCTGTAGGAAGATCATTGATGATGACTGAAAAGTGTAGAGGCCCAAGAATAGAGCCTTCCGGGACACCACAGGTGATATCCAGGGGGTTGGAGTTAGAGCCCGAGATAGACACATGTTGGGATCTACCTGATAGGTAGGAATGAAACCAGTTTAAAGCATGTTTCCCTATTCCAGAGCTCTGGAGTTTGTTGAGCAGGATAGCATGATCAACATTATCAAAAGCCTTTGCAAAATCTAGGAATACTGCACCAGTGAGTTGTCCCAGTTCCATTCCACACTGGATCTCATTGCAAACCTTTATGAGGGTAGTTACCGTGGAGTGTTTGGGGCGAAACCCTGATTGAAATTGGCTATGGAAATTTGTCTTGGTGTAGTAATCGCTTAGTTGGGAGTGGACACATTTTCCATGCCTTTGGATAGGATTGGGAGAAGGGAGATTGGTCTGTAGTTTGAGACAGTGTTGTTGTCCCTATTTTTGAAGATTGGTACAACTCTGGCAGTTTCCCAGGTCTTAGGGATATGGCCTGCAGACAGGATAGAGTTGATTAGGGAAGCAATTGGTTTGGCAATGGCTGGGGCACCAAGTCTTAGGAACTTTGATTTCAGCTTGTCAGGTCCACATCGGCTGCTTAGGCTAAAATTATAGTAGGCGCGCATGTCGTTGCGCACGCCTGTCGCCCGAGCGATGGGTGAACTGAGCTTCCAGGCATTGGGGAGGCGTGGCGGAGGCGTCACCAGGCTGGTTCGCCCCCATTGGCTGAACCGTTCACGTGACGCGGAAAAACAAAATAGTTTGTCACTTCAAAAATCTGCCGCGCGGCCGCACTGCGACAGTCGTGCGCACTGCGGCGGCCTCATACAGAAGAGGTCTGCTGTTCGCGCCGCGCGCCCCCACTATAATCGCGGCCCTCGTTTTAATTTGAGGAGAATTTGTGTAACCTCCTCTCCAGATACTGGGACAAATGAAAAACTGTGGGTAGATTCCTAGCCTTGTTTTGTGCTCTGCTTTTAACCCTCCGCTCAACAGGCCCCCCCCCCCCACTGCGCGTTCCCCCGTGAGAGCAACGAAGTTTCATGGCTGGCATGCAGACCCAGGAATCTGTCGCGGGCAGGCATCCCAGAAAAGAAAGAATCCCTGCTGCCAGCGTAACAATGTTTCTTAATGTAGCAGCACCGTCTTGTCCGTGCTCCAGGAGACATACGTTTTAGTGGCGTAGCGGTAACACAACCTTATTTGTGATGCTTTGATGTCCGTGGGGATGATGTCATTCTCCTACGATTCCAGCTCCGGAATTGCTGTCCTGGTGACCAAGTGGCAGGAAGAAAGGAAATGCTAATGTACAGTAATCATTGCAAATGAGGGCTGCACGAGCTGCTATATATTTTGGAAAGCTGTCCCAGCTGACCCCCCCTGCATTTGGACACCTCTTAAGATATCGTAACCACATGTCGCATGATGGTTCAAGGAGCCGGTTTTGTCTGTTAGAATTAAAAATAGAATGTATCCAATGAGTTATTACGGTTTCTCAAGCCACTGGGAGTTGTACCCGGTAGGTTGTGTATCTGGCACGTGACATCATAATGCACATAGCCTGGTGGCAGATGAGGATAGTCAGATAGCTATACAGTTTACACAGAAAGCAGATGAAGAAAGAAAGAGGCAGTCGGTTGGCGCGGGATGAGAAAGTAGAACGCTGGAGAAGGAGAGAGGGGCGGAAAGAATTGGGGACATCATAAGGTATTAAAGGAAAGTGATGGGAGAGAGAAGGGGGGGGGGGGGAGAGAATGGATGTCTTCCCCCCCCCCTCCTCCCCCCCCGTGTTATTTCCCGTGATGGTCTCCCAAATGTTATCCTGCATCTCCGTCCCAGAGGGGAAACTCCCATGGGAGGTATGAGCCAGACGGGCCGTGTGCAGCTGAATATGAAAGAGCTCATCAGAGCCCTGACATCTGCAACATGATCGTAATTGAGTTTGATGGCGGTGCTAATTACATCAGTTAAGTATGCAGAATGTTTGTCCCTCCATTACGCCCAGTGCCGGCATGTCATCGCGTGGAAGCCCTCGTGGGCAACCTCGCGCCTCGAGGGGACCCTGAGCTGCGGGGAACATTGTGTGGGGGCAGTTTGGAATCGTAACCGTGGAGGTGGGTGCAGCACGTTACTCTGGGGGGGGGAACAACACGCCCTTAACCCTTAAGCGTTGGAGCATCCACGGCTTGGTTTTGTGCGTAGGAAGACCGTTGTTTTGCTGGGCTAAAGTACCGTCGGGCAGGATAGAGCGAGATAGTTTGCTAAGGCAGAGGGGCTCAACTTCAGTCCTCAAGCCCCCCACAACAGGTCTGGTTTCCTTGATATACCAGCCTAAGCACAGGTGACTCAATCAGTGGCTCAGTCTGAACCTCTGATTGAGCCACCTGTGCTGAAGCAGGGACTGATTGCGCCACCTGCGATGAAGCTGGGATATCCTGAAAACCTGTCCTGTTGTGGAAGGCTTAAGGACTGTAGTTGAGGTCCCCTGTGATGAGGAATACGTGGCAGAGGAATACGTGGCACAGGAACATTTGCATAACCAAGGTGGGAGTGCGTTCTGCAGCACAATGTGCTTAGCAGAAGGTGGCCTGGGTGTTGGCCTGTCCCAGCGCTGTGCCCCACGCCCTCCGCCGCCCTGAACATGCCACTGCACGGACAGATAATGTATCTTTTTGTGGGCCGTCACGGTGAGCGTGGCACACGCAGCGTGGGCCGTGTACTGTAAGAGGAATGTAATGGAAGGTGCCTTATGGCTTAGCATGTATTTAATAGTCTCTGGTGTATATTCCCAAACATTAAAGTAGCTGTGGGTTGGAGCAGTTTCCGGGGGTGTTTTGCATCCCCTGCTGTGTGGTTCAGTGCTGCTGCCAGTCAGTGTGTCTCCCACGCACGCGCCCGCTCTGCGTTCTGCTTCTCCATCAACACCAGATGTGTCCAGGGGGAGGGGGGTGGGGGGAGCGACTTATTCCACCTGCACCTCACGTATGTAACCGCAGCACTGCGACATAGCAACCCGGCCTGGACTGCACCGGGAGACCCGTGCCGCTCTGCGAGTAATGCGGACAGGCCGTACCCGTGCCGCACTGCGAGTAATGCAGACAGGCCGTACCCGTGCCGCTCTGCGAGCAATGCAGACAGGCCGTACTCGTGCCGCTCTGCGAGTAATGCAGACAGGCCGTACCCGTGCCGCACTGCGAGTAATGCGGACAGGCCGTACCCGTGCCGCACTGCGAGTAATGCGGACAGGCCGTACCCGTGCCACTCTGCGAGTAATGCGGACAGGCCGTACCCGTGCCGCACTGCGAGTAATGCAGACAGGCCCTACCCGTGCCGCTCTGCGAGTAATGCAGACAGGCCCTACCCGTGCCGCTCTGCGAGTAATGCAGACAGGCCCTACCCGTGCCGCTCTGCGAGTAATGCAGACAGGCCGTACCCGTGCCGCTCTGCGAGTAATGCGGACAGGCCGTACCCGTGCCGCTCTGCGAGTAATGCAGACAGGCCCTACCCGTGCCGCTCTGCGAGTAATGCAGACAGGCCCTACCCGTGCCGCTCTGCGAGTAATGCAGACAGGCCCTACCCGTGCCGCTCTGCGAGTAATGCAGACAGGCCGTACCCGTGCCGCACTGCGAGTAATGCAGACAGGCCGTACCCGTGCCGCTCTGCGAGCAATGCAGACAGGCCGTACTCGTGCCGCTCTGCGAGTAATGCAGACAGGCCGTACCCGTGCCGCACTGCGAGTAATGCGGACAGGCCGTACCCGTGCCGCACTGCGAGTAATGCAGACAGGCCGTACCCGTGCCGCTCTGCGAGTAATGCGGACAGGCCGTACCCGTGCCGCACTGCGAGTAATGCAGACAGGCCCTACCCGTGCCGCTCTGCGAGTAATGCAGAAAGGCCCTACCCGTGCCGCTCTGCGAGTAATGCAGACAGGCCCTACCCGTGCCGCTCTGCGAGTAATGCAGACAGGCCGTACCCGTGCCGCTCTGCGAGTAATGCGGACAGGCCGTACCCGTGCCGCTCTGCGTGTAATACGGACAGGCCCTACCCGTGCCGCTCTGCGAGTAATGCAGACAGGCCCTACCCGTGCCGCTCTGCGAGTAATGCAGACAGGCCGTACCCGTGCCGCTCTGCGAGCAATGCAGACAGGGCCCTACCGTGCCGCTCTGCGAGCAATGCAGACAGGCCCTACCCGTGCCGCTCTGCGAGTAATGCAGACAGGCCCTACCCGTGCCGCTCTGCGAGTAATGCGGACAGGCCCTACCCGTGCCGCTCTGCGAGTTATGTGGACAGGCCCTACCCGTGCCGCTCTGCGAGTAATGCGGACAGGCCCTACCCGTGCCGCTCTGCGAGTAATGCAGACAGGCCGTACCCGTGCCGCTCTGCGAGCAATGCAGACAGGCCCTACCCGTGCCGCTCTGCGAGTAATGCGGACAGGCCCTACCCGTGCCGCTCTGCGAGTAATGCGGACAGGCCGTACCCGTGCCGCTCTGCGAGCAATGCGGACAGGCCCTACCCGTGCCGCTCTGCGAGTAATGCGGACAGGCCCTACCCGTGCCGCTCTGCGAGTAATGCGGACAGGCCCTACCCGTGCCGCTCTGCGAGTTATGTGGACAGGCCCTACCCGTGCCGCTCTGCGAGTAATGCGGACAGGCCCCACCCGTGCCGCTCTGCGAGTAATGCGGACAGGCCCTACCCGTGCCGCTCTGCGAGTAATGCGGACAGGCCCTACCCGTGCCGCTCTGCGAGTAATGCGGACAGGCCCTACCCGTGCCGCTCTGCGAGTAATGCGGACAGGCCGTACCCGTGCCGCTCTGCGAGCAATGCAGACAGGCCGTACCCGTGCCGCTCTGCGAGTAATGCGGACAGGCCGTACCCGTGCCGCTCTGCGAGTAATGCAGACAGGCCCTACCCGTGCCGCTCTGCGAGTAATGCAGACAGGCCCTACCCGTGCCGCTCTGCGAGTAATGCAGACAGGCCCTACCCGTGCCGCTCTGCGAGTAATGCAGACAGGCCGTACCCGTGCCGCTCTGCGAGCAATGCAGACAGGCCCTACCCGTGCCGCTCTGCGAGCAATGCAGACAGGCCCTACCCGTGCCGCTCTGCGAGTAATGCAGACAGGCCCTACCCGTGCCGCTCTGCGAGTAATGCGGACAGGCCCTACCCGTGCCGCTCTGCGAGTTATGTGGACAGGCCCTACCCGTGCCGCTCTGCGAGTAATGCGGACAGGCCCTACCCGTGCCGCTCTGCGAGTAATGCAGACAGGCCGTACCCGTGCCGCTCTGCGAGCAATGCAGACAGGCCCTACCCGTGCCGCTCTGCGAGTAATGCGGACAGGCCCTACCCGTGCCGCTCTGCGAGTAATGCGGACAGGCCGTACCCGTGCCGCTCTGCGAGCAATGCAGACAGGCCCTACCCGTGCCGCTCTGCGAGTAATGCGGACAGGCCCTACCCGTGCCGCTCTGCGAGTAATGCGGACAGGCCCTACCCGTGCCGCTCTGCGAGTTATGTGGACAGGCCCTACCCGTGCCGCTCTGCGAGTAATGCGGACAGGCCCCACCCGTGCCGCTCTGCGAGTAATGCGGACAGGCCCTACCCGTGCCGCTCTGCGAGTAATGCGGACAGGCCCTACCCGTGCCGCTCTGCGAGTAATGCGGACAGGCCCTACCCGTGCCTACCCGTGCCGCTCTGCGAGTAATGCGGACAGGCCGTACCCGTGCCGCTCTGCGAGTAATGCGGACAGGCCGTACCCGTGCCGCTCTGCGAGTAATGCAGACAGGCGCTACCCGTGCCGCTCTGCGAGCAATGCAGACAGGCCCTACCCGTGCCGCTCTGCGAGTAATGCGGACAGGCCCTACCCGTGCCGCTCTGCGAGTAATGCAGACAGGCGCTACCCGTGCCGCTCTGCGAGCAATGCAGACAGGCCCTACCCGTGCCGCTCTGCGAGTAATGCAGGCAGGCCCTACCCGTGCCGCTCCGCGCGCGCACCCACTCAGTCACCCACCCGCGCACCCACTCAGTCACTCACCCGCGCACCCACTCAGCCGCGCACCCACTCAGTCACCCACCCGCGCACCCACTCAGTCACCCACCCGCGCACCCACTCAGTCACTCACCCGCGCACCCACTCAGCCACGCACCCACTCAGTCACCCTCCCGCGCACTCACTCAGTCACCCACCCGCGCACCCTCTCAGTACCCCACCCGTGCATCCACTCAGTCACCCACTCACCCGTGCGCCCACTCACCCATGCGCCCACTCACTTGCGCACCCACTCAGTCACCCACCCGCGCGCCCACTCGGTCACCCACCCGCGCGCCCACTCGGTCACCCACCCGCGCGCCCACTCGGTCACCCACCCGCGCGCCCACTCGGTCACCCACCCGCGCGCCCACTCGGTCACCCACCCGTGCGCCCACTCGGTCACCCACCCGCGCGCCCACTCACCAGCACACCCACTCACCAGCGCACGCACCCACGCGCCCACTCAGTCACCCACCCGCGCACCCACTCAGTCACCTGTCTTTTGTGGAAAATATAAAAAGAAACAGGTTGCATTGTAATCTTTTTTTCGGTGTGACAATAACAAAACAGTTACGTTCAAGTTGTGCGCTAAAAAATATTTTTCCCTGGTAGGTGCGCTATGGGTTGGGGGGGGGGGGGGGGGGGGGGGGCGGCCGCCCTGCTCCTTTCATTTGTCCTGGGCCCCATGCTTTCTGTTGACGACCCTGCTCCCGCCCGCCACCGCAGCGGACACCCCGCCCCACAGTAAGTCCGCTGCCGCCACCCCCCTGTCACACCCCCTGAAGCGCTATGTACATTAATGGTGCTATATAAATAAAGACATACAATACACACCGCACCCAAAGTCAGCCGCCGCAGAGATACCCGCAGGGGGGGGGGGGGTTCCAACCCGCCCACCCAGGGAGACGCCGCCTAGCTGTGAAGGCGGGGGGGGGAATCCCAACCCTCCCGGCCACCCCCCCAGTGACCCGCCGCCACAGAGCTATGAAGGCGGGGGGGGAGGGGAGGGGGAAGAATTGGAGATGTGAAGGGGGAAATCGGAACTGTGAAGGGGGGGGGGAAATGGAGATGTGAAAGGAGGGGGGTGAGCGTAGAGCGAGGCGGAGCGGGAAAATGTTATCCCGGGGGCAACGCCGGGTATATAAGATAGTATATATATATCCACCTGCTTTTCTCGCTGTGTCTGGAAGCCGGGGATGGAATTGAGCTGCGTGAGATCCAGGTGCAGCGTCCCTCCTCGTGCCAGCCAATAGCAGACGAGGAATAGCAAATGGGCCCTGCGCCCGATGGCGTGCTCGCTATTCCTCCATCTCTCTTACCTTCTCTCCAGGGAACGTTCCCTCCTCCTGCATGCACAAACCAAGCGGCTTCTCTGAGCTGCTCGGTGCTCTGGGATAGAAGGTCTTCCTGCTAGCCCAGGAATAGCCAACTCCAGTCCCCAAGACCCCCCCAACAGGTCAGGTTTTAAGGACACCCCTGCTTCAGCACAGGTGATTCAATCAGTGGCCCAGTGGAAGACTGAGTTTCTGATTAAGCCACCTGTGCTGAAGTGTGGACTGCTTGAGCCACCTGTGCTGAAGCAGGGGCTGATTGAGCCACCTGTGCTGAAGCAGGGATATCCTGAAGACCTGTTGATGGTCCATGAGGACTGGAGCTGCTCACCCGTCCTAACCTGCAGTAGTAATTGTATTGATTGCAAATAGCCTGGCGTGCGATGAACAGGAAGACGGCGTCTCGTTACGTGGCTCCTTCCGCCCTCCGCGAAGTGTGCTGTTAAGGTTCCACCTCCGAGGCGGCCGCGCGCACGTCTGGTTTGTGACGTCCCTGGGAACGACATGTTCAAGTTCTCATTGAAAAGGTTTTATTTTGTGAGGTAGCAATCCCCCTGGGAGCGTCCTACCAAGTCAGGTCTCTGTATGCAGGCGAATCTGGGGCAGTTCCATTGAAAACAATATGCGCTCTGCCCATAACTGTCTCCTTACCGCCCCTTTCACCTCTTCTGCTCTCACCTTAAACCCTTTCCCCCTCACTGTAACTATGGAACTCCCTCACACCAAGCACCTTCTCTCCCCGCTCTTTAAGTCAAACCTGAAAATTCACCTGTTAAATGAAGCATCCCAATAGCCTGGACTCACAGCTACTGTCCCACACCCACAGTCACTCCTAACAACCATTGTGACCAAGCACTGCCATCTACTGCACTTACCCACCATCAAGGCCAGGCACTGCCATCTACTGCACTTACCCACCATCAAGGCCAGGCACTGCCATCTACTGCACTTACCCACCATCAAGGCCAGGCACTGCCATCTACTGCACTTATTCCCTCACCAGCTGTCTCTGTAACTCTCCCAACATACCACTTAGAGTGT
This sequence comes from Ascaphus truei, assembly GCF_040206685.1. Lineage (NCBI taxonomy): Eukaryota > Metazoa > Chordata > Amphibia > Anura > Ascaphidae > Ascaphus > Ascaphus truei. Next base: position 16,414,740 of record NC_134504.1, read on the forward strand.
AAGCTCTCCGGGGCAGGGATTTCCTTTCCTATTGTCTGACTTTATTTTGCTTATTGTATTATTATTCCCTGTCCTGTGTTGTCTCTCTTGCAAAAGCCCACTGGGCGCTATGTAAATAAATATATACATGTATCTGTTTGATTGAATATACATCTGGAGCAGTGATTTGACCTGAATTGTCTTAATTCGACTGCTTCACAGTATCTTTGATTTTCCATTTGTCGAAGTCACAGTGTCACTTGCGATAACTGTGACATCTGTCACTGAACCCGACCCCCCTTAATCCTGGGGCTCTCGGATGTGTGACATCACCGCGCCAGTCGCCTTCCTGTGCTGCTGCTGTGCGCCGTTGTCACAGCCTCTGCCAGCGGCACCGTGACTAACCCAAGGTCTAGCACCAGCCAACTTCTTAGAGATGTCTGTAATGCTAATTACTCCACCGCCCTCAGCTTCTCGCTAATTAAATGTCTTTAATGCGCACCGCCTAATTGCTCGGCAAAGGTCAGCTTAACCTTTGCTTCCCGTCCTGGTCTCTGATTCCTACGTCAGTAATGTTACGTGTGATGTGCGAGGCCGGGAAGGGGGACCCCGTCTCTCCTCTGTGACACAGAGGTCCTCTCTGTGTTATTTCCTTCGGCATTGCTGTGGTATGGGGTACGGCGTAGGTCCGACTGTATCCGTGTGAAGGGTTGGCTTTGGGGCTTCTTTAATGCATCGATGGTCAGAGAGGCTTTAAAAGTGTTGAACTGGGAGGGGGGGGAAATAATATATTTGTAACCCGTTGACATTGATTTCGCGGCTCTTGCCAGGCAAAGAGGCCGGTCACTAGACTACCGTAAAATAGGTAGGGACTACTAGGCGACGTGGTTACTGGCACTGGTGAATTTCTGTGTGTAATCTACCATCAGAATTAGGGACCCTAAGGCAGCTACAGGACAAACTTTGTGCCTTTATTAGATGGCGCATAGCAAAACCACTCGGGCAAAAGACGGCATGTTGAGGTTCCATTGTTGGCAAAAGTCTGCGAGAGTTGGCAGGTCTCGAATGCGTGTTGGAGGAAGGAGTTAACTTAACCTGCCCGGCAGCAAAGGGATTAAGCGTGTAACTCCATAGATTGCCGTGACCTGACGTGTGCCATGTCTTTTTCAGAGGGGTTGGCGGTTGGCGTAGGTTTCGGAGCCATCGGCAAGACGGCTTCCGCGACGTTCGACAAAGCCAGGTAAGACCGAGTCGTGCCGATCCTTCTGTGGAAACTTGAAAACGTTGCACACTGCCAAACCCTATGAATTGACCACTGAATGGGTACAGGGTGGGCAGCAGCAGGCCCAGCACATAGGTACTTTCTGGGCATCGTCGGTGCCATAGAAATGGTCAAACAGTGGACAGCAGCACCCTCCTCCCTCACACACACACCAGGGCGGGACTTACTCATTAAATCCCATCATTGGGTTTTGGACTAGCATCTCGCTATATTCTTAAAGTCCTTAATTAGAAGTCCCAAACTGTCAGATACTGGCTTTTGTTGAGGCAATTTGGATATTGGATCCACGAAATATCGACACCGATGAGTCGAATTCCCAAATGTATGTTTCCAGGCTGCTCTTAAAGCTGGGAGTTTGTAGATTGCACCAAAAAAACAAAACCGGACATCTCGTCTGGCTCCAGGAGGGGACATCGCCGTTTTACGATCTCGGAGAAGGGGGATACCGGTGAAAGTTTCCTGGACACATTTGCCGGAGCTCGTTATATGTGAATCTGTTCTGGTTATTTGTCTAAGTCTGGGGGGCTCAACTCCAGTCCTCAAGCACCCCCCCCCCCCCCAAACGGGCCAGGTTTTCAGGACATCCCAGTCAAAGACGGAGCCTCTGATTGAGCCGCCTGTGCTGAAGTTGGGATATCCTGAAACCCTGTCATGTTGGGGGGTTGCTTGAGAACTGGAGTTGAGCCCCCTGGTCTAAGTACCTCAAATAGTTGCCAGTGGCTCAAAAAATGAGCACCGTAACAAGTAAACGTGGCTTAAACGTGGCGCAAATCACCAGCTTTTGAGTAAAAGAAAAGGACGAACGTTTCCGTAAAATTGGGGTGAAAGGTCCCTTCTAAAGTCTCGCTCTCTCCCTCTCTATACAGGAGAGAATTTCAAGTGGGTGTTTAGAAAAACCCTATAGATTTGTCTCTCCCTCTCCTCCTCTCTTTTTCCTGGCAGTGGAAAAAATAAATGACTGATACTTTGTATCGCTGTGCATGACGCAGTGTCCCCTCTCTGTGTACGCGATGTTCTGAGATGGGGGTGCACGCTGTCTTGCGGAGGATGTATGGAACAGCTGGATCCAGATCCAGTTACAATTTCCACCGCTAAATATTCTGGCTGCCTGTGATAATGTCACCGATACCTGTAGGTTAACGCCCTAGCTGCCGGAAGGTCCTGAGTCACCTCGCAAAGCGTATGTTTCCAGAGGAATAGACGGAGATACGGAGACTGATGTTTGATAACTTGCCACATTGACATGTCTGACTTGAAACAAGGGAAGCTGTTTAATGTCGATATTTATTTGGTTCTGGTTCTATTAGGCCCGCGGCTACACATTGGGCTGTAGTCAGGGACAGACCTTAGTTTCTTAGGACGTTTTTACAAGTATCGGCGAGTGTAGTTGAGTTTGGACCTGTAGCTCGAGACAGTACCCCCCACACCGTAGTGCAAGAAACAGCCACACTTAGCGGGTTAGAAGAAGGGGTAATCCGTATAAATGTCATTTGAACACGTGCGAAAGATGAATGTATCCTGGTCCTCCGAATTTGTGCCCACCAGTTACATACGTTTATTTGTGCGACGTCGGCTTCATAATCGTTATACCAACAATGATGCAAACTATCGTGGCTTTGCGGACAGACATGTCCTAATGCTTGAGGTTAAGGCCGGGCAGCAAATATTGAATAAGGGAGCTGGCGTTGACGTAGATTTGTGTGCGTCTGCTGCCACCACGTGCTCAGTGCCGGTTACTGCGCCATTATTACTAGCAGCAGCGTCGTGACATTTGTAGACCTCGACCATAGTTACATAATAGATGAGGTTGAAAAAAGACATAGGTCCATCAGGTTCAACCTATGCTAAATTTAGACGACAGATACTTTATCCTATATCTATACTTACTTATTGATCCAGAGGAAGGCAAACAAAAAAACCATTAAGGGGAAAAATTAATTCCTTCCTGACTCCAAGAATTGGCAATCGGATTAATCCCTGGATCAACATCCTTCCCATGTATACTTATTTGGTATATCCCAGTATACCTTTCCCATCTAAAAAGATGTCCAACCTTTTTTTGAACAAATCTATTGTATCTGCCATGACAGTCTCCATGGGTAATGAATTCCACATTTTAACTGCCCTTACTGTAAAGAACCCTTTCCTTTGTTGCTGGTGAAATCTCCTTTCCTCCAACCTTAAGGGATGCCCCCGAGTCCTTAGTACTGCCCGTGGGATGAATAGTTCTTTTGAAAGCTCCTTGTATTGTCCCCGAATATATTTGTATATAGTTATCATATCCCCTCTTAGACGCCTCTTTTCTAATGTAAATAAATCTAATCTAGCTAGCCTCTCCTCATAAGTTACATTGTCCATCCCCTTTATTCATTTGGTGGCTCTTCTCTGCACTCTCTCTAGTTCCATAATGTCTTTTCTTAGGATTGGTGCCCAAAATTGTACTCCATATTCAAGGTGTGGTCTTATTACAAGCACTCCTAAATCCTTCTCCATCAAGGATTCCCCCAATATATCTCCATTTAATTTGTATGTCGCCTTTTCATTCTTGCATCCCAAATGCATAACCTTACATTTATCTGTATTAAACCTCATTTGCCATTTACCTGCCCACGTTTCCAGTCTCTCCAAGTCCTTCTGAAGAAAAATTACATCCTGCTCTGATTCTATTACCTTACACAATTTAGTATCATCAGCAAAGATGGAGACTTTGCTCTCGATCCCAACCTCAAGGTCATTAATAAACAAGTTAAAAAGCAGGGGTCCCAGTACCGATCCCTGAGGATTTCTTTATTTTGTACACCAACCTCTTGTGTGAAACCGTATCAAAAGCCTTTGCAAAATCTAAGTAGACCACATCAACTGCATTACCCTGGTCTAAATTCCTACTTACCTCCTCAAAGAAACAAATAAGGTTAGTTTGGCAAGATCTATCCTTCATAAATCCATGCTGACTACTACTAATAATTTTGTTTTCCATTAGGTATTCCTGAATATTATCCCGTATTTAACCTTCAAGTAGTTTCCCTACTATTGAAGTCGAGCTTACAGGTCTGTAATTTTCCGGTTGTGATCTAGCTCCCTTTTTAAATATAGGCACCACATCTGCTTTACGCCAATCTTGTGGTACTGAGCCTGTGGAAATGGAGTCCTTGAATATTAAATATAATGATTTTGCTATTACTGAGTTTTTCTCATTGAGAACTCTTGGATGTATGCCATCGGGGCCAGGTGCCTTATTTACTTTAATTTTTTCAAGTCGCTTATGAACTTCTTCCTCAGTTAACCAATTGGTCATTAATATGGAGGTTGTGGCTTCCTCATGCGGCACTACTATTGAACTTGACCAACGCTTGCAGTCAGTGAGAAGTGCTGGGGGAGTACAGGAAGGGAAATCTGTGCTGTCCATACGGAGGAACGATTGGTCATGGAAGCGTGAGACTCTCGTGACCTTCTGGTGGCCTTGTACAATTGACCTCACATCCACTTTGATAGCGACCTGAATTTTGGCCACAAAGTAAGACTAAAAGGAATGTATACTCCAAGAAAAACAAACCTGTACTGGGCTGGCCGGAGGGCGTGCCATGGGCAATGGACTAAATAAAAAGGGGGGAAAGCCTCCCCTCCTCCCCCAAGACGGCGTCATTTATTTGAACAGAACGCCGATGTTTATCGTGCTGGGTCCCCCGGAGTTTGACATCAGGAACGCTCATGTCCATTATTCTAGTTAAATGTGCATTGTACGTTGAACAAAAGGCTTGGTATGAAAGTGCAACCCAGAAAACCTTTGATAGTTTGACAATAGGCAATCTTTGTCGACACGTTGGGCAGACACATTTTTGTTGAGTCTTAATAATGTTGGCACGTGGACTTTGGAAATGTCAGAAAACCCAAACGAATCCAAAAACGTGATCATGCCAAACCGTACCTTTTTCTTTGATCCTCACTTGTAAATTGTACGGTCACGCAGAACTCAAATTGTATGTCTAGCTTGAACCATAGTTTTGTTGAAGCTTTTTAAAAAAAAATCTAAACCGAGGGCCATTTAAAAGTCTTAACTGCAAAGACAAATGTGGGCGTTCCAAAACAGTCAACTTAACAATGAACCGCAGCTCCACTCCAGAACATGAACACGTCTGCTTCCAGCAAAACATTGACATAACCTCTGCTCAAACCTATTAACGCTATCCCCAACACTGAAATAACACCAACCTCGCCACAAGATCTCCACTAAAACACGGCCAAATTGTACCTGACTCCAACGCAAATTCCTCGCCCTATCTGAAACCGTATCCTTCATTCTCTGTGTAATGTCATTCGAAATTTAACCCTAACCCCATATCGAACCTTAAAGCAATTTCCAAGTTACTATCTAAGCGTTAACCATCATCTCCACCCATAGCTCAACCTAATTATCACCCCAAAGGTAAACCCTAATCGTACTTGTACCCCAGCTGTAACTGTGCCCTATTGGAGGTGGCGGGACTCCAACAGACAGTCTATTTTGTACCATTAGAAACAGGGACATTTTAGGGCTCAGAGGGACTTGTGATTTTATGGGGTTTAGATGAGCTCCATGGCTGATACTTTACACCTCATACATAAACCCTGGCCCCTGGCAAACGCACTTACCAGAACACCCTCCTACTGTCTCTGTACGTTCTTCCTACTTACCAATTAGATTGTAAGCTCTTCGGGGCAGGGACTCCTTTTCCTAAATGTTACTTTTATGTCTGAAGCGCTTCTTCCCATGATTGTGTTATTTGTATTATATGTTATTTATATGATTGTCACGTGTATTACTGCTGTGACGCGCTATGTACATTAATGGCGCTATATAAATAAAGACATACATACATACATGAATCCACTACCCTTTGTAGCCCACTTCCCGATGACATTGAAGCTATATGCGCTGCGTCCCATCAGGAAAGCGGTGATTCCCACGTTAGTCTGCACTGATGGGATTAAAACCTCACCTAGCTCTGTAGGTTATGACGACGCAGTTTTTGCGTTAGATTAAGAGGGCGAGTTGCCCAGTATAAAAGTCCCCGATATACCCAAGCATAGGAGACGTTCAACATATTCTCCGGAGTATTATTTGTAGCTGGCATTTCCGATGCGAACGAGAGTCCGCGTGGAGGGGAAGCTGCCTAGCGGCGCTTCAGCAGTACGGGGAGAATCTGCCCCGAGGGGCGTCAAGAGTGGCCCCAAACTGGCTACCCCATCTACTGTAATAGCCATAGCTCAAGCAGCGAAGTGCTTTTTGACACACAGACTAATTCTATATATGGAAAGTATATGGGGCAGACAGCACAGCTAATGATATATGGTATAGCGCAACAAGTGCAGGGACAATATATAAGAATATACCATGTATAGAATGATATATCGTTACATACATTCTATATATGGTAGAGAATGTAAATATATTTGTCTCCAATGTGACATTGCTTTACCCTTTTTGCCCTTGAACTTTGTCCATTTGTTTTGGTGCTGGCCCTTTATAGCACAACGTGAAGCGCGCGGGCAAATTGGTTTGCGTGGCCAAACAAGATAGGTGGGAAGGGGCAGTACATTTTGAAAGTTACAGTAGCAGAGATAAGTTCTTTCTTCCATAGTGTGCGTGGGAAGGGCGAGTAGCAGAGCCGTGCGACGAGCGAGGGTTACATGTCGCATGCGAAATACCCCTTGGGTCTGTGACAAGTTTGCGCCCCGTTGACAGTTAGAACGAGTGAGACTCGCTTATTAGGGTTTCCCCTCGTCTCCCCCCGAGTGACGTTCACTCCCCGTAAGTGGACAGTCTGAGTGGAGTGCGAGGGCGTCTGAAGAAGGTTATGGCGCGTAAACACAGAGAGTGGACGGTGAGCGGCTTTGATACAGGGCAGCCTATCTGTTCTACGCGTAAGAAAGGAGCCTTTGGATTGAAAGCCACTTTGCTGCAATCACCAGGGACTCTCTGTGCCAAGGCGTGGATTATAGTGTGGCTACCAGCGTATTCTCTCTCTCTTTCATCACGGACTGTACCTTGAACCCATGTTGCAAGTGCACTCGCCAGTAATGCTTTGCATAGCAAATTTAACAGCAAGGGGGAGCAGTCCGACATGTTTGGCGCTAATGAAAGACTCCTAGGTCCCTAATCTATATCCGTCTCTGACCCACAAGTGAAGAGAAAAAATGAGTGCGCTCTAAACTAAAAGTAAAATATATTATTGGTGCAGAGATTAAAAAATAGAGAAATGCGTTGGGTGAAAAAGGAGGACCTATTGGTAAAGCTATTTATGTGTAAATTAATGTGAATGTTCTGACCATGTGAGGTGCAGCTAGTAAACCGTGATGGCTCGGTGCATCAAGAGAGAGATTAGAAGGACAGAAACCAGCGCACATGACCCACAAGAATAATCCGTGCTGTCTTTTCTCTCCCAGCCCTGAAAATATGAACTAACTGCCCAGAATGTTGTGGATTCAATTCCCAGCTGCAATTCTGTCCTTTATGTCTCAGTTTATTCAACTGTAACAGAGATATATAATAGTAACGTAGCATCTTTTTCAACACGCGGAGTTGAAGAGTCTGAAGTTGCGAGGCCTGTCCAGTTATGGCCTGAGTAAGGCTTCCTCGACTTCACTGGGGCCGTTTTTAATGCATCGCGACAAATGCCTTGTGCACTCGAACTCTCCCAATGGGATTAAGATCTCATTTCGTAGGGATTGTTGACTGTCAATTATAATAGTCGCTATGACGTCGCTAGTGCAGTCTCCCCAAGGAGCCACGTAAAGTAGTATCTGACGGGCCAGCCGCAGCCTGGCGGAGGGAGAGCTGGGTACAGGCTGGATCGGGGGCACCGTGGGAGAAGAACGCAAAGTGACGTTATTAAGAGGCGAGGATTCAACGACTCTCTCTCTCTCTCTCTCTCCCCCTGGGGTATAGCTAATCTCTAGAACAGGGTGGCCTTAGGACTGGAGTTGGCCGCTCCTGCGGTAGAGTATGACCACGGAGAATATGTAGTGTTATGTAGCCATATAAAATGACTTCTCCGTGGTGTCGGGAACTTATATGGGATTGGGGTCTATCCAAGAAACACAGAAGGGGAGATTGGTCGTTTAGGGTGATCATGCCATAATAGCGTTCATATAAAGTCCCCGATCTCCGCGTCAGGGCGGACATTGGAAATGTAGAAATGTGTCATGGCGTTATTGTGAAGTGTTTCTCCGGCGTGTAAATACCTGGCTGTTATTTGAGGGGCCGTGAACCAATGATGTGTCGCTTTGCAGTTGTTCTCCTTTATTTGGTGTAGATTGTCAGACTTTAGGTTCTGTATGAGAGTTGTATACAACTTGTACAAGCAGTGTATGCGTTGTGTAATCATAAATGTGATGAGTATTTGTCTTTGACCCATCTGAGCCAGTAGAACCTCTGATGTTTTGTTGCACTAAGGCCAGGCCGAAAATGCCTGTTTGTGGCTGTGTAATTGTGGTGTAGTGTGCCAGTTTTGGGGTTGCGGGTGGGAGAACACGCACGTGCCACATTGAAGGGGAATCCTTCTGTAGCTCTACGCCATGTAGGCCGCTGTCTTTGGCAGAATGGAATGGTCCGAGAGCCGTACCTGCCAAGTGTCGTAATACACTTTCTGGGGGAGGAAGACGGCGCACACTCTAGATATTCGATTGGGCCACGGTCGCGGCACTTGCTGTGCTTGTTAATGAGAAAAGAGAGCGGCAGTTCTGCGGGACAGGTTATCGTGGCGTCTGCCCATTGAACAACGTAATAGCGACGTGGAAGGAGCAGCGAGGCGGAACGCTCTAAGCGCCTTACACGGCAAGGACATGTGAATTGGCCCCGCGTTAAATCGGTCATTTTAATTGGAGACCGTTAATAATAGAAAACGGGAGGATGTTGACAAAAGTACAATGTTGGGATGAGAACGCAGCAAATTGCGTGCACTTTGGCAAGTGTTAGCTCTTCGGCCAACCCACCTGCCATGCTCACACTTCCAAAAGGCAGCAGGAAGCAGATAAGGAGGAGGCCAGGCATAGTGACAGCGCTCGCAGGGAATGGGGCTGTGCCGCGTGGATATCGGGGCTGAGATTAGCAGCGCAAGGCCTCCCTGGTGTTGCACTGCAGAGGGCGCGAGTCGGGTGCAGCTGTTCCCGAGAGCCCCCCCCCCCCCCGGAGAGATGTGCAGGAGAGGAGAGGTTGCGCCTCTGTAAATCTTACACGTCTGTTGTTCTGGGTCATTTCGGCGCCGAAGCGTCACAGAGTACAGACTGAAACCGGTGCACGGTGCCAGTATTATGATGCAAAGTGATGTCGCACCTCTGCAGTGCAACGCCGGGCCCTCCGGAGCAATGAAACGCCTTCCTGTGCGCAGAGATGTGGCTATCTTCCTATTCAGTTTTAGGAGAGATGTCAGTGGGAAATCCAGTTCTGTAGTTCCTGTCCCGATCCATTTGTTTCTCTGCGGTTAGGAGTGGATTACTGGTTCTCGCAGGGCTGGGTTTTGCAGATGTGCCGCCCGGTGCAATATCCGTGTACGATTATCTGCCCTCCTGTCTCGTGGGGTTAAATACATTTATATCTACGTGTATATATGTACTGTATATCTGTTAATGTATATTTAGTGATCTCATAATCACAAGATGTATATATTTAGAAGTGGAGCAGCGAGCATTTCTTGATGAATTATGTATTGCCGGTTTTGAAACCTTTTTTTTCCCTCTAGAAAGACTGTTTGTCTCTCTCTCCCCCAGGGGCTGGCATGGGGGGCAAGCCCGACCCTCAGGTGGTCCATAGAGCATACATTGATGCATGCACAGCAGATACACGTGTGTATGGCCACGCCATAAACTAGCGCCATACACCATAGAATGCACAATACACACACACAGCAGTTACACAGACCACCGTATACACACGTGTATGGGTGCCATATCAGGTGAACACTATATATTGAATGTAGGCGCATGTGTGTTCCATGGGGTGCATATGCGAATCATTTGGGAATGACAGTTGTCCAGTAAGTCTACATGCAGTACATTTACTTTGAGTATCCACGAGCAGAGGCTGACAATTGGATGGCAGCAAGCTGTTGTAGAAGCTGTTGTAGAAGCTGTTGTAGAAGCTGTATGAGTTGATTATGAGAGGTGTGTCCCGCCGTTCTCGACGATATGACTGTCTCGTTTTTGGGGCTGGTTGATCCGTAATAGTAACGAGGCAGGTACTTGGGTGGGAGCAGATCTTGGAGATTGAATAGACCTTTACCGAACTGGTCACTTTCTCCTTCAACAGTTGCCATTATGGAACATGCCCGTCCTCTTGCCAGGGTGTGCTATTCTAATTACAAAGACAAAGTCAGCATTAACGATTGCTTTGCTTCGTACAATGGGTACTTTGTAGCGATATACTCATTACAGATAAAAGGACAACGCTGAGATGTCTCTGGAACGCCAGACTAATAAGCATTACCGCTAGCAGGTTTGGTCTAATCTGTAGTAAGTGCCATGTGTTAATGGTACGTGAGATATTATTTTAGAAGAAGATACATTTGGCACATACAGATATAGTATCACTGGGGGAAATAAACTTTCTTGATTTCGATAAAATCAAGTTCTTACTTGTGTTCTCAAAGTTAGTAACTTGTCGTTCCTGTTCGTCCCTCAGATTGATTCGTGTTCTTCTAATCCTTCTCCTAACACCAAAGCCAGCAGGACACCACGTAGTTAAGTCTTCATGCACAGAAATATACCGTACGTAGGCGTTCCCTGTTCTGAATGAGATCTGTATGTCCTTACCGTGTGTCTTTGTCTATGAAATACGCTATTCATACGATATGCCAGGTATAGAAATAAACTTTGTCTGTCTTTCATAGAAATGTCCAACAACAGCTGTCTATCGTATAATCTTACCCACAACCCTGTTATCAGGGGTTAGTCACACCCTTTACTTCTCAGATATCCTCTTCAGCAGCTGCCATCATAATCAATCACTCGTATAGGAGAGACTCAGTCTGTACATGGCATGGAACATGGTGTTATAAACAGAGACACATGTGCATCATGCATAGTGCTTGGAGTGTACAGTACTTCTGATGAGGACAAAGCAAAGAGAGGCTGTGTTCAAAGCGAGACCTTTCTGCAGTGTATCTTGTATTGAAACACGTGTGAAGTTGGCATGCAAGGGCACAGATTCGCGTACGGCAGATGTCGTATTGCACACAGTACGATAGGAAGTGAACAAATAAAAACCTGGTCCTAAGTCCAGCAGTACGGATGTAAGCCTAAATCCAGCAGTACGGATGTAAGCCTAAATCCAGCAGTACGGATGTAAGCCTAAATCCAGCAGTACGGATGTAAGCCTAAATCCAGCAGTACGGATGTAAGCCTAAATCCAGCAGTACGGATGTAAGCCTAAATCCAACAGTACGGATGTAAGCCTAAATCCAGCAGTACGGATGTAAGCCTAAATCCAGCAGTACGGATGTAAGCCTAAATCCAGCAGTACGGATGTAAGCCTAAATCCAGCAGTACGGATGTAAGCCTAAATCCAGCAGTACGGATGTAAGCCTAAATCCAGCAGTACGGATGTAAGCCTAAATCCAGCAGTACGGATGTAAGCCTAAATCCAGCAGTACGGATGTAAGCCTAAATCCAGCAGTACGGATGTAAGCCTAAATCCAGCAGTACGGATGTAAGCCTAAATCCAGCAGTACGGATGTAAGCCGAAGTCCAGCAGTACGGATGTAAGCCTAAATCCAGCAGTACGGATGTAAACCTAAATCCAGCAGTACGGATGTAAGCCGAAGTCCAGCAGTACGGATGTAAGCCTAAGTCCAGCAGTACGGATGTAAGCCTAAGGCCTCGGTCCCGCTGCGCTCGTTGGCGCGGGCGGCAATGTAGCGAGTTCCCCACCAGCAGGGGAATCCTCGCGAGCCGGTCCCGGTCCCCCCTGGCTGCACAGCTGACTACACGCTGTCGCGCGTCAGCCGCTGGAGACACCACAGAATGGTGTTTCCTAGCTTCGACGCGTGACGTGTGTGGCTGTGAGCCAATGGGGAGGGGAGGCTGCGGGAGGAGGAGAGGCTTCGGGGAGCGGGGAGGAGTGTGGAGTGAAAGCAGGTGAGTGCCTTTCTCTGTGTGTGTGCCTGTCTGTGTGTGTGTCTGAGTGCGTGCGTGCCTGTCTGTGTGTATGTGTGTGCCCGAGTGCGTGAGTGCCTGCCTCTGTCTGTGTGTGTGTGTGTGTGTGTGTGTGTGTGTGTGTATGAGTGCGTGAGTGCCTGCCTGTGTGCGCGCGTGTGTGTGTATGAATGAGTGCCTGCGTGTGTGTGTTTAAACTTACTTTCCAGCTCCAGCCCGAGTCCGTGGAGGGAGGGAGGGGGAGGGGGGAGAGTAGCGGGTCCCTCCGCTCAAGCCACGCCCCCCCTCCCTGTCAAACCGCCCACCTCCCGCTCCGGCTCCCGCTCCCTACAGACCGCATATCGCGGTCTGTGTATCTCAGCGCACCGCCTGTCAGCAGTGCGGGTGCGCTGACTCTGGGAGCGGGGCCTTAGCCTAAGTCCAGCAGTACGGATGTAAGCCTAAATCCAGCAGTACGGATGTAAGCCTAAGTCCAGCAGTACGGATGTAAGCCTAAGTCCAGCAGTACGGATGTAAGCCTAAATCCAGCAGTACGGATGTAAGCCTAAGTCCAACAGTACGGATGTAAGCCTAAGTCCAGCAGTACGGATGTAAGCCTAAGTCCAGCAGTACGGATGTAAGCCTAAATCCAGCAGTACGGACGTAAGCCTAAATCCAGCAGTACGGATGTAAGCCTAAGTCCAGCAGTACGGATGTAAGCCTAAATCCAGCAGTACGGATGTAAGCCTAAGTCCAGCAGTACGGATGTAAGCCTAAATCCAGCAGTACGGATGTAAGCCTAAATCCAGCAGTACGGATGTAAGCCGAAGTCCAGCAGTACGGATGTAAGCCTAAATCCAGCAGTACGGATGTAAGCCGAAGTCCAGCAGTACGGATGTAAGCCTAAATCCAGCAGTACGGATGTAAGCCTAAGTCCAGCAGTACGGATGTAAGCCTAAATCCAGCAGTACGGATGTAAGCCGAAGTCCAGCAGTACGGATGTAAGCCGAAGTCCAGCAGTACGGATGTAACCATGGCTTACAGTTGGTGTTTTGCGGCACCGAGAATAGTAAATCCCGGCACTTCTTTGCAATCTGCCGTCACCTCCCAGCTGCCGAGTATTATAGGCGAAGATATTCAGTGTGCCACGGGCCGGCCACACGTACCGAACGGCACATCATTAGAATTGTTCGGCTGATCGTAGCCAAGCCATGGACAACAAAGCGCTCATGCAGTTGTCGTCTTGCGACATATGTATGTCCCAATCACACACGACACACGCATAGTATGTGTGGTGCATTATATACGTATACACGCGCGCACACACCATATAGATGTCACACACAATTTATTGCACCCGCTGTTGCGTGGCAGCGGGTGCGTTTAACACGTTAGTCCGGCTGCAACTGATGTATGTCTCTTGCGCACACGCACACGGACTGGGAGAGGAGGAGCTGCTCTGTGTGTTCTGCAGTGTCATGTAATGCCTGGAATCTGCATGCAGACTGTGCTCCTCTTCTGCGTTGTATGGGCCCAAATCTTTCAAATTGGACTGGCCCAGTGGGCACTTTCCCCCTTGCCCCCGAGGCTAGCTTGACCCTGGTATCCCCCTCTCAGCGTCTCTTTGCTCAGGTTGTCCTCTGTCCCCCGTTGCTCCTCCGATGCTCCTGTTTCTCTCCTTCTGCAAATTGTCACCCGTCGTCTTGCGTCCGAGAGCAACTTGGAAATAATGACCGCAAGGTGGGCATACAATCCTCCCGTCCATCGTGGTGTACGGCGCGCGGTGTAGGGTACTGTGAAGGCTGTGCGTTCCAAAAAGGTGTTATTTTGGGGTTAGGCGTGTCTCGGGATCACCGGGTTAGTTCCTCAGAGTGGTCGGCCGCTTGTTCCTTGCTGCGAGATGTGCCGATCTTGGCTTGTGATTAATGCTGATTCTTGTCTCATTGCTTGTTTGTCTGCGGGGCTGAATTCTACAAATGGACCGTGATGTGCGAGGCAAAAAGTCTTGGGGTCGTAGTGTATAAATGTAACAGGCTTCTTGGAAACACGCAAGTTGTATTTGTTTGGTGTCCTAAATCTGAGACAATTGATGGGCCAATATTTGCTTAGAATCGCATTGATATGCGGTCGATAGAAAACCAACCCCTTTTTAAACTTGACATATTTCGGTTGTCTAACGCTGATGTGTGAGAAAGTAGTTATTGAGCAGTGTATCGTGTACAAAATACGACACTGCTACACTGGGAATGGGGTTTAGTATTTTCGTTGTGGATGTATTTGCCAGAATCTTGCGCCTGTTTTTTTTTTACAGGATGAAGTTTCTTGAAATTTTGGGGTGCCTTTGGAACAGTGCCTGGCACCCATAAAATAGCAGCTTCTGCACCTTTTGACCTAAACCAGTGTTTCTCAACCTTTTTGAACCCATACCCCCTTTTGATAAACATAAAAATCTCATCTCCCCCTTTCCTTCAAACTTGCCTCCCCCCAATAATTTTAGTTGAAATGTGAAATATCGAGACTAAAAACGAATCGAAGCATTTGTTAAGTGTAGATTTTTTTTATTTATGTAAATCATTAAGCAAATATTGTATGTTGAATGTAAAAATATTTCAATTGTTACCAATGTGAGCAGCGAGGCTGTTTGCTTGCTGCAAGCTTTTGTATTGTGGGCGCTGTGGAAAATTAGAGCAGGGGTCTGCAAACTGGGGGGGGAACAAGATTTTTGGGGGGGAGCGTGGCGGGTTCAGAGGCCCCGTGCTCTTCAGCCGACTCCGGGCGAAGTGACGTCACATGACACCGGATTAAAGGTATGGGGAGGGGGGGCGCGATACTGGGGGAGAGCAGGCAGGGGGGCGCAGAAAGTTTGCGCACCCCTGGATTAGAGGATAGTGTAGCTCACTTACAAAGCAGAGCAAAACGTGGCTATAAAATTCAATGTCGACCATAAGTGCAGAAAAACCAGCTTCACACAAGGAAATGTCGCTGATAATAAGACGATGACACGTGTACTTTCCATAGCAAGAAAGCGATAGGGAGAATTTATTTGTTCCTTTTTCCAAGTCAATACAACATACTGTATTTTTTTTTTTTAATCCATTAATTTAAGTCACACTATACACGCCTCCCCTAAAATCCTGATACGCCCCCCTGGGGAGGCGCGCCCCACCATCGCAGAATCACCCATTTCAATGCCGTAATTAGTTGTTGCTAATTACCAAGACTAAGACACCTACGTTTCTGAAGGTTTCTGTGTGTGGGCTGCACGGTCCTTCTTTGATGTGTGGTGGCGTGGAACCTGTTTGGGCAGCAACTTGGCGAGGTGGCATCCTCCACGGGAGATGTTATGGCGAATGCGATAGTTTGGTGATGAAAAGCTCTCGTCGTGGTCCTCTCTCACTAACCTCATTTGTGTTCTTTCCAGGAATTTAGCGGTCGGAATTGGAATTCAAAATTTCCCCGAAGGCCTCGCAGTGAGTCTTCCGTTACGCGGCGCCGGAGTTTCCACGTGGAAGGCGTTCTGGTAAGGGGGCTTTGCTTGCGACTGCGCCCTGCTGCATTGTGGATGGAAAGTGTGTAAGAAAGCCATAGCAAGGTTGGCGAAGAACAATGCAGGGTTCGGTTTCGTAAATTTGCAAAGAGTAAAAATGTGTCCGGAAGAACCGTGTCGTAGCGACATATGCACCGTTTGCAAACTCCGAAAGGCCAGCTGCACTTTGCCGGATGCAAGAAGCAAGAGAATGTGTTATTTCTGTAGCACCTTGTGCGAGTGAAGTGTTGGTAACGATCGTATATGTTGCTTAATGAATTGAGTTGATGGCGTCAGCCGTGCCGTGCATGGAAGGTGGCTGTCGGGACTCCCTGCCCCGCTGAGCGTCAAATATAATGTTGGCATCTGTCAGCCTGATGTCCTGCACCTCACCGGGAGCATCATAGAATTTTTTGGAGCACTTGCAATTATGCGCAGAGCAACGCCTTCCGAAATATCCGAGTGGGTTCTGACCATAGTGCTGGCTGGAAGTGTAAGGAAATACAGTAGCACTTTGAGTGGTGAGGGGTGTTGTGTAATACTAATTGCGGTGGAATTTGTTGCGTTCACACATTGGATTTCTCGTTTTGTGTTTCTGCATCGTACAATGTCAAGTTGAGAGAATGAACATTAGACATTTTCTCTCTCTAGACACGTGCATGGTTTCAGAGAGGTACATTGTGATGAATGAATAGATCGAACATTGTGGCAGGCAACTGGCAAGCTAGAAAGAGGGAATATCATCCACATTTCTATTTCAACTGAGGATAGCGCCCTCTGTCTCAGCTACTGTGGACCATAGAAACCTATCCAACAAGGTGTAATCCCCAGGAGACCTAAGCAAGACCATGGGATGGTGGGACTTAACAGAGCGAGTCAACAACTTTTTGTATCTAAGTCAGTGGTCAAGTGGGCTGGAGGGCCACTTGACAAGCTTAAAGTTTTGCGGGTCAGATACTTAATGTAAAATTGACTTGAAATCTATGGTCCGCGAAGCTTACCAAAGCTCCCCTCCTGACCAGCTTCTTACCCCCTCATTCTGTCTCCCTTCCCTGCGTCCCTCGGATCCTACCTGTGGTGCGAATGGTGGAGGAATCGGCAGCGTGGCTGGAGACCACTCAGGCGGTGATTATGGAAGTTAGGCCTATCCTCTGTGTTAGGATTTGCCTTGGTGGGCTCCAGCCGCGCTGCTGCCGTCTCCACTGCCACGCTGAGTCTTACCTCCTCACGTCCTGTGGGCTGTATTTGACCCAGATCTTTGCCTAGCGTGGGCAGATTATTTGTAAGCCATCCCTATGTTGGGAGATGCTGTGAAAGTTGACACGCTGTTCTTTGCTCATTCTAAAGTGGCATCTTGGGTGGTACCAGCATGACTTTGTGGGCAGGAAGTTCTCCGTAAGGGTATATTTTATTGATGGCATTTAAAGATTAATGTTGTATTTGTTTTCAGGGCGCAGCATAGAGTGTTTAAGATGCGGGAAAGTAAGGTGCATGCTAAATATTTCCCTTTCTTGCCTTGCAGGTACGGGCAGTTGAGCGGTACGGTGGAACCCATCGCTGGCGTTTTAGGTGCCTTTGCCATTTCCCTGGCGGAACCCCTGTTGCCTTACGCGTTGGCCTTTGCAGCAGGCGCCATGGTGTACGTGGTGACAGACGACATTATTCCTGAGGCTCAAATGGGGTAAGAAGAAAAGGCTCAGACGGGAACGTGACTTTTTTGGGACACTGCTGAGGGGTGGTCTTCATGCTTACGAGACAGAAAATGAGAAGGAGCTGGTGGATGTAAACGTCCCTAGAAGACGGAGTCATTGAGTATAGAGTTTGTAAGAGAGGAGCGGGCGGTGGAAGGCGTAGAGGGGAAAGACGATGCTAGATATATTGTTGAAAAAAACAGACATTTGTTATAATGATTCGTAAACAACAGAGGTAAGGAGGAAATTTGGGCTGCTACATCAAGATTTTGTTTGTTAAGAAATAGAAGCGTGGTCCAAAATATGACACGTCAAATACTTCTTTTCATGTGAAACTGTGATTTGTTAAGATTGAGGTGAATGTGGGGACACACTGTAGCTCTAGCCTTTTTGTTGTGGGAAAGAGTGGAGACCAAGAATAGTATTTGAGGAGCTCGGGGTTAGGGATGTTTTATTCTCTGCACGTTCAGAACTGAGGGTCAGTGATTATCACGAGGAGTCGCAGTCGAAACGTGGCCGCTCTGCACACATATAAACAATACGTTGAGGTGTGTGAGAAGAGAGAATTGGGATGAGAAAGTAGCTGAATGTGATAGTTTGATGTAAAGTTGTCTACATGATGATGAGCTCTTGATTGTAAATTGATGTAGAATATTCTTCATCTTCGTGCAATCTTTGCAATGAAACTTGTTGCGGAGCTGAGCACTGACCCAAATAGGGTTTCCGCTGGTGAAGTTTTTTGACACAACATTGACAAGTCTTTTTGTTTTTTGTGTGTGTGAACATCATCAGATTCAGATGGACATTGTGGTTTCCACAAAGTGAAGAGATATAAAAAGGGGTTTTTTTTGAAGAGGAGGAGGGCGTTCATATGTTTGATATGAATAATCATCATCATTCCTCTGGGAAGTTGTGGTGTATAGCCACTACTGCTGTTACTTACAAAGAAAAATGTGGTGTATTTTGAGACCACAGGCGTCTTGATGATATTGCCTCATTGCGCTGTAAAACCACGCATTGTCATTTTCTGTCCAGAGACTTGATGGGAAAAGTCGTTCATCATCCTCTGCACAAATGACCACATGAAACAAAACGTGTTGTAAGGTTGCACACCTTTTTGTTGTCGTTGGTTGCCCTTCTAGTGGTGTTGAATTAATATCAGAATTATTATTATTATTATCATCATCATGTTGGAAATGGGATTTTTGTGTGTTGCTTCAAAAGAGGCTGGGATATGGGTGCTGGGAAAACACTATGTAGATGACCGTCTTGAAAATCATTGATGAAAAGATTGATTATAAAAAAAAGATTATACATTATTTATAAAGAACTGGATTTAGAAGCATGACAGCACGTTGCTTAATCAATGGATGATGTGGTAGTTGCAGGGAGAATGTAGTTTAAAAAGTTGGTACGGGAGTGAGCGGGGTATGTTTGTGGCAGGGTACGGGAGTGAGCGGGGTATGTTTGTGGCAGGGTACGGGAGTGAGCGGGGTATGTTTGTGGCAGGGTACGGGAGTGAGCGTGGTATGTTTGTGGCAGGGTACGGGAGTGAGCGGGGTATGTTTGTGGCAGGGTACGGGAGTGAGCGTGGTGTGTTTGTGGCAGGGTACGGGAGTGAGCGTGGTGTGTTTGTGGCAGGGTATGTTTGTGGCAGGGTACGGGAGTGAGCGGGGTATGTTTGTGGCAGGGTACGGGAGTGAGCGCGGTATGTTTGTGGCAGGGTACGGGAGTGAGCGTGGTATGTTTGTGGCAGGGTACGGGAGTGAGCGGGGAGATGTTTGTGGCAGGATACGGGAGTGAGCGGGGTATGTTTGTGGCAGGGTACGGGAGTGAGCGGGGTGTGTTTGGGATAGGGTACAGGAGTGAGCGGGGTATGTTTGTGGCAGGGTACGGGAGTGAGCGGGGTATGTTTGGGATAGGGTACGGGAGTGAGCGGGGTATGTTTGTGGCAGGGTACGGGAGTGAGCGGGGTATGTTTGGGATAGGGTACGGGAGTGAGCGGGGTATGTTTGTGGCAGGGTACAGGAGTGAGCGGGGTATGTTTGTGGCAGGGTACGGTAGTGAGCGGGGTATGTTTGTGGCAGGGTACGGGAGTGAGCGGGGTATGTTTGTTGCAGGGTACGGGAGTGAGCGGGGTATGTTTGTGGCAGGGTACGGGAGTGAGCGGGGTATGTTTGTGGCAGGGTACGGGAGTGAGCGGGGTATGTTTGGGGCAGGGTACGGGAGTGAGCGGGGTATGTTTGTGGCAGGGTACGGGAGTGAGCGGGGTATGTTTGTGGCAGGGTACGGGCGTATCACAGTGAAAGGGAGTTATTTCTAATTCTAAGTTTTGATTGAATGATTTATATTGTAGAAGGAAAGGGCCCGTTAGTAGTAATACCTTCTTCTTAAGTAGCCTTCACCATCTCAACGTAATAGTTCTTGTTGGTGGTTGTTAGGCGTTGGGCCATAAAATGTAAATGTGCCTGGAAACAATTGGAGACAATAATCAGCAGCTCGGGACGTTGGAGTATGTAGCATGCGGGAAGCGTTTGTGGATCAGTGACACGTCCAACTAAAACTTTTCGGTTTTGTTTCTCGACAGCGGCAATGGAAAGTTGGCCTCATGGACGTGCATCTTGGGCTTTGTGGTGATGATGTCATTGGATGTCGGTTTGGCGTAATTCTGGTTTCATTGGAGCGCAACTGGAGAAGACTTGTTCCTTTGGCACTACGGAGCAGCGCCGGTCGCTTCCTTGGTTACCGAGATGACGGAGAGAAGCAATGTTTACAGAATATTTTATTTTTTTGTGCAGATGATTGCGTCAATAATCAAAAGACTCACTCTATTCTACATCGATGAATACTTTAACTTTTTGGGGTGTTGGAGAACTTGAGATGTGTCGAATAAAAGGGCAGCTGTTGGAATGAAGTGATGTTAACGTGATTGATTTGAAGTCCTTCTATAACTCTTTGATTCAAGAGTTTGGAGTGTGCGTTGTCAAATAAGCATCACTGTCCTTGTCCTAAATCGTGGGCTGTGTCTAAGATGCTGGTCATTGAAATGTAAAGAATCCTAACACCACTTTTAGCTGATTTGTTAACTGAGTCTCTTCCTGTTTTGGATGAGGCGTGGACAGTTGGACTATATCCAGGCCCAAGGATCAGTGTGTGGAATGTGTCAATGTATCTGGAATGATGAGGAGCCTGGCTGAATTGTTGGGAGATAAGGTGAAACGTGTGAACTCTTTCTCATTAAATTTGTTTTTATAGATTCCTTGGTTGACAAATATCATTGGTGTTGTAATAAAAGCACACTAATGTAATCAATCGTGTGTATCTGTGTTACGCTGCTGTGGGGACTTCTACGTTCACCTGTGATGACAATTGAATGGCTAAGTTGTCTTTGCGGAGTATAAGTCTGACTGATTGTGAATCAACGACCTACCAAGCTAACATTTCCCCTTCAAGTTTATTGGAAGAAAGTATGCGACAAGTCACGATGATGTAATGAAAGATTGTTCATTAATAACAGCTGATAGGCGGAATCGCAG
Source organism: Ascaphus truei (assembly GCF_040206685.1). Classification (NCBI taxonomy): domain Eukaryota; kingdom Metazoa; phylum Chordata; class Amphibia; order Anura; family Ascaphidae; genus Ascaphus; species Ascaphus truei. The sequence continues at coordinate 16,435,860 of NC_134504.1, forward strand.
TCTCTTTGGTCATGTTGTTTGTATTGCCTTGCAGGACTTTTTACATGTCAACCTGAAGTGGTGAAGCCTGGTGGTAACGTGGTATAAGCATGAGCTGTGGAGGGTTAGAAATGTAAGAATGAGCAGATATTATGAGTCACGTTATCGAGGACACGAAGAGAGAAGGGTTGCAAATGTTCAGGTTGTGTGACTGATATAAGAAGGGGATAAAGAAAGTGTTTAAGTGTGCTCTGGTTTTATATTTATCAACTAAGCAAAGATTCAAACTAGAAGGGCTTCTAGAATGTGCAAGGCAGGAAAGTTTAAACTCCTTACACAAGTGTGAAATGTAGGTGATTTGTTCAAATTCACGGCTAACCACTTCAACATATAAACTCTCCAGAGATCCAACATCACATATAGCAATTGTACACAGTACACAGTACACACACCACCACCCCCACACACCCTGTCACGAACAGCACGCAAGTGACTTAGGCCGTAATTATACTGGAAAACGCCGGCGGCGTCGCATGGCGCGATGCTGCGCAGCTCAAAAACAAGACATTAATCCAATTCAAGTTAACATACCAGTAGCGGCGTGGCGGACGACTGGAGAGGAGACAGAGGATTTTGTTATTGGCCGGCGTTGGTCGCATGACGTGAGCAGTTCAGCCAATGAGGGCGAACTGCTCAGGGCCAAGCCTCCTCTGCTAGTCTTCTCGTCTCCGCACTAATTTGTCTCTGTGTGACCCCAATAACGACCAGAAAAATCCACAAAGTTGATGCTGCCGCCGCAACAAGACCCTCCACGTCCTCTGCTCTGTGCTACACAACCAATGGCTGATACCTCCCAGTGCTTACAACTCAACAAATGGCGCTCTGTGTGTTACAATGTCGCCAATGAGCTCGCGGGACCCAGCAATGCTGCTTACTTACCTTGGAGGTCCTCGGCGGCGAGGTAAGTCCCTAACCTTACCACTTACCCTCAAACCCCCTAATCCCAACCCCTACCCTAAAAACACTTTCACCTCCTGCCCTAACCGTAAAATGAACCCTTAAAATTAACTTGACAATGCGGCTGGCAGCGGACGGTCCCTCTGCAGCCAAAACGCCGGCAGGGACTTGGTCGCTGCGAGACGGCCGCGACAAAATGTCCCAATTCTGGTCCAGCGCTGTGCGAGGACGGGAAGAGGAAGAGGACAGAGGGACTGGAAGAGGAGGACGGGGAGAGGAGAGGAGGACGGGAAGAGGAGGACGGGAGAGGACAGAAGGAGGATGACGGGAAGAGGATAGGAGGAGGAGGACAGAAGGAGGAGGACAGGAAGAGGATAGGAGGAGGAGGACAGAAGGAGGACGACAGGAAGAGGATAGGAGGAGGACGGGAAGAGGACAGGAGGAGGACGGGAAGAGGATAGGAGGAGGAGGATAGGAAGAGGACAGAAGGTGCAGGAGGACGGGAAGAGGACAGAAGGAGGAGGACCGGAAGAGGACAGAAGGAGGAGGACCGGAAGAGGATGACGGGAAGGGGACAGGAGGAGGAGGACGGGAAGAGGACAGGAGGAGGAGGACGAGAATAGGACAGAAGGAAGAGGACGGGAAGAGGACAGAAGGAGGAGGACGGGAAGAGGACGACGGGAAGAGGACAGAAGGAGGACGACGGGAAGAGGACAGGAGGAGGAGGACGGGAAGAGGATAGAAGGAGGAGGACGGGAAGAGGACAGGAGGAGGAGGACGGGAAGAGGACAGGAGGAGGAGGACGGGAAGAGGATAGGAGGAGGACGGGAAGAGGACAGGAGGAGGAGGACGGGAAGAGGACAGGAGGAGGAGGACGGGAAGAGGACGGGAGGAGGATAGAAGGAGGAGGACGGGAAGAGGATAGGAGGAGGACGGGAAGAGGATAGGAGGAGGACGGGAAGAGGACGGGAGGAGGATAGAAGGAAGAGGACAGAAGGAGGAGGACGGGAAGAGGATAGGAGGAGGACGGGAAGAGGATAGGAGGAGGACGGGAAGAGGACGGGAAGAGGACAGGAGGAAGAGGACAGGAGGAGGACAGGAGGAGGAGGACGGGAAGAGGACAGGAGGAGGAGGACGGGAAGAGGACGGGAGGAGGATAGAAGGAAGAGGACAGAAGGAGGAGGACGGGAAGAGGATAGGAGGAGGACGGGAAGAGGACAGGAGGAGGAGGACGGGAAGAGGACAGGAGGAGGAGGACGGGAAGAGGACAGGAGGAGGAGGAGGACGGGAAGAGGACAGGAGGAGGAGGACGGGAAGAGGACAGGAGGAGGAGGACGACGGGAAGAGGACAGGAGGAGGAGGACGACGGGAAGAGGATAGGAGGAGGACGGGAAGAGGATAGGAGGGAGGAGGACGGGAAGAGGAGGACGGGAAGAGGACAGAAGGAGGAGGACGGGAAGAGGACAGGAGGAGGACGGGAAGAGGATAGGAGGAGGAGGATGGGAAGAGGATAGGAGGAGGAGGACGGGAAGAGGACAGAAGGAGGAGGACGGGAAGAGGATGACGGGAAGGGGACAGGAGGAGGAGGACGGGAAGAGGACAGGAGGAGGAGGACGAGAATAGGACAGAAGGAAGAGGACGGGAAGAGGACAGAAGGAGGAGGACGGGAAGAGGACAGGAGGAGGAGGACGGGAAGAGGACAGGAGGAGGAGGACGGGAAGAGGACAGAAGGAGGACGACGGGAAGAGGACAGGAGGAAGAGGACAGGAGGAGGAGGACGGGAAGAGGACAGAAGGCGGAGGACGGGAAGAGGACAGGAGGAGGAGGACGGGAAGAGGATGACGGGAAGAGGACAGGAGGAGGAGGACGGGAAGAGGACAGGAGGAGGAGGACGGGAAGAGGATAGGAGGACAGGAGGAGGAGGACGGGAAGAGGACAGGAGGAGGAGGACGGGAGGAGGACAGGAGGAGGAGGACGGGAAGAGGACAGGAGGAGGAGGACGGGAAGAGGACGGGAAGAGGATAGGAGGAGGACGGGAAGAGGACGGGAAGAGGACAGGAGGAGGAGGACGGGAAGAGGACAGGAGGAGGAGGACGGGAAGAGGACAGGAGGAGGAGGACGGGAAGAGGACGGGAGGAGGATAGAAGGAAGAGGACAGAAGGAGGAGGACGGGAAGAGGATAGGAGGAGGACGGGAAGAGGATAGGAGGAGGACGGGAAGAGGACAGGAGGAGGAGGACGGGAAGAGGACAGGAGGAGGAGGACGACGGGAAGAGGACAGGAGGAGGAGGACGACGGGAAGAGGATAGGAGGAGGACGGGAAGAGGATAGGAGGGAGGAGGACGGGAAGAGGACAGAAGGAGGACGGGAAGAGGGTAGGAGGAGGACGGGAAGAGGACAGGAGGAGGAGGACGACGGGAAGAGGACAGGAGGAGGAGGACGACGGGAAGAGGACAGGAGGAGGAGGACGACAGGAAGAGGATAGGAGGAGGACGGGAAGAGGACAGGAGGGAGGAGGACGGGAAGAGGACAGGAGGAAGAGGACGGGAAGAGGATGACGGGAAGAGGACAGGAGGAGGACAGGAGGAGGAGGACGGGAAGAGGACAGGAGGAGGAGGACGGGAAGAGGACAGGAGGAGGAGGACGGGAAGAGGACAGGAGGAGGATGACGGGAAGAGGACAGAAGGAAGAGGACGGGAAGAGGATAGGAGGAGGACGGGAAGAGGACAGGAGGAAGAGGACGGGAAGAGGACAGGAGGAAGAGGACGGGAAGAGGAGGACGGGAAGATAGGAGGAGGAGGACGGGAAGAGGATAGGAGGAGGACGGGAAGAGGATAGGAGGAGGAGGACGGGAAGAGGATAGGAGGAGGACGGGAAGAGGACAGAAGGAGGAGGACGGGAAGAGGACAGAAGGAAGAGGACGGGAAGAGGACAGAAGGAGGAGGACGGGAAGAGGACAGAAGGAAGAGGACGGGAAGAGGATAGGAGGAGACGGGAAGAGGACAGGAGGAGGACGGGAAGAGGATGACGGGAAGAGGACAGAAGGAAGAGGACGGGAAGAGGATAGGAGGACGGGAAGAGGACAGGAGGAGGAGGACGGGAAGAGGATGACGGGAAGAGGACCGGAGGAGGAGGACGGGAAGATGATGACGGGAAGAGGACAGGAGGAGGAGGACGGGAAGAGGACAGGAGGAGGAGGACGGGAAGACGACAGGAGGAGGACGGGAAGAGGACAGGAGGAGGAGGACGGGAAGAGGATAGGAGGAGGAGGACGGGAAGAGGACGGGAAGAGGAGGACGGGAAGAGGATAGGAGGAGGAGGACGGGAAGAGGATAGGAGGAGGAGGAGGAGGACGGGAAGAGGATAGGAGGAGGAGGATGGGAAGAGGATAGGAGGACAGGAAGAGGACAGAAGGAAGAGGACAGAAGGAGGAGGACGGGAAGAGGACAGAAGGAGGATGACGGGAAGAGGACGGGAAGAGGACAGGAGGAGGAGGACGGGAAGAGGATGACGGGAGGAGGACGGGAAGAGGATGACGGGACGAGGACAGGAGGAGGATGACGGGAAGAGGATAGGAGGAGGAGGACGGGAAGAGGACAGAAGGAGGAGGACGGGAAGAGGACAGAAGGAGGAGGACGGGAAGAGGATAGGAGGAGGACGGGAAGAGGACAGAAGGAGGATGACGGGAAGAGGACAGGAGGAGGAGGACGGGAAGAGGAAAGGAGGAGGACTGGAAGAGGACAGAAGGAGAAGGTCGGGAAGAGGATGACGGGAAGAGGACAGGAGGAGGTGGATGGGAAGAGGATAGGAGGAGGACGGGAAGAGGACAGAAGGAGAAGGACGGGAAGAGGACAGAAGGAGGAGGACGGGAAGAGGACAGAAGGAGAAGGACGGGAAGAGGACAGAAGGAGAAGGACGGGAAGAGGACAGAAGGAGAAGGACGGGAAGAGGACAGAAGGAGAAGGACGGGAAGAGGACAGAAGGAGAAGGACGGGAGGAGGTGGACGGGAAGAGGATAGGACGAGGACGGGAAGAGGACAGAAGGAGAAGGACGGGAAGAGGACAGAAGGAGGAGGACGGGAAGAGGATAGGAGGAGGACGGGAAGAGGACAGAAGGAGAAGGAGGACAGGAAGAGGAGGACGGGAAGAGGATTGGAGGAGGACAGGAAGAGGACGGGGGGCTGCTGGAGCGTGTGCACCACAGACAGTTACTGTTTTACCTTTGCCAGGTTATTATTAAAACTTCTGAATATTCACTCCTGGTACATTTTGACAATGAACACCACCATTTTCATAACTTCTTAAACAATTAAAAACATCAAATACACCAAATCAGTTAAAATGACGACATTACCATTCAATGCAAGTTAGTCCCCAGATTTGTTTTGGGAACAGCCGTTTTCGCCAGTGAGCTTCGGTCCTTGTAACAATCTGTATTGACAGATGCGGGCGCCGTCTGCGTCTGTTATCAATCCTACTGAGAAACCGTGACCTGAAATACCAGTTGAGGAATCGCACAGACATTTCACATCCCGATTCTTCTCCCTTTTTGTTTTTAATTTCATGGTTTTTTCCTTCTCTATAGAACATGTCAGCCATAGCGTTCCGATTATCCTCGTTTAATTTGGCCGCTATTTCATCTACATTTCGCTACTAATTGTCCTATCGCCTCCTACATCCCGCTTCAGAGGCAGATACATTCATGTCCATTTATTGACACTCCTGAACAAAGGGTTCCCCGCCTGCCCGAATCTAAACCCTCGTATCCACGTACTCGTCAAACTCAAATACATCAATATCCACGTCTACCGCAATCTCATTTATTCCATTCATCTGGTCCTATTTCACTCGGACGGAGTTAATCGCCGTGTTCTGCCATTCAAACCCTCGTCCTCGCTTCAAACTTGGAGGCGGCAAGGTGTGCGTTCGGGAAATAAGTACACAGCTGGCATGTTGTGATACCTTTTAGTGTACAATCCTTCAGAGATCGTAGATGACTGGGCAGATCTTTGCAAATCGCATTCAATAGATCAACTAGAAGGTTTTAACCACTCGGTACACTTTCATTTCCGCAAATACTCATTTTCATGCCAGTCCCCTAAAACAGGGGGTATTGGGGATTGGAGTTTAGTACCCCTAACAGGTCCCCTCTCTCTCACCTCTGTCCCCCCCTCACACCTTTCTCCCCCCTCCCTCACACCTTTCTCCCCCCTCCCTCACACCTTTCTCCCCCCCTCCCTCACACATTTCTCCCTCCCCCTCACACCTTTCTCCCCCCCTCCCTCACCTTTCTCCCCCCCTCCCTCACACCTTTCTCCCCCCCTCCCTCACACCTTTCTCCCCCCCTCCCTCACACCTTTCTCTCCCCCCTCCCTCACACCTTTCTCTCCCCCCTCCCTCACACCTTTCTCCCCCCCCTCCCTCACACCTTTCTCCCCCCCCTCCCTCACACCTTTCTCCCCCCCCTCCCTCACACCTTTCTCCCCCCCCTCCCCTCACACCTTTCTCCCCCCCCCCTCCCTCACACCTTTCTCCCCCCCTCCCTCACACCTTTCTCCCCCCCTCCCTCGCACCTTTCTCCCCCCCTCCCTCACACCTTTCTCCCCCCCTCCCTCACACCTTTCTCCCCCCCTCCCTCACACCTTTCTCCCCCCCTCCCTCACACCTTTCTCCCTCACACCTTTCTCCCCCCCACCCTCACACCTTTCTCCCCCCCACCCTCACACCTTTCTCCCCCCCACCCTCACACCTTTCTCCCCCCCACCCTCACACCTTTCTCCCCCCCACCCTCACACCTTTCTCCCCCCCTCCCTCACACCTTTCTCCCCCCCTCCCTCACACCTTTCTCCCCCCCTCCCTCACACCTTTCTCCCCCCCACCCTCACACCTTTCTCCCCCCCCACCCTCACACCTTTCTCCCCCCCACCCTCACACCTTTCTCCCCCCCTCCCTCACACCTTTCTCCCCCCCTCCCTCACACATTTCTCCCTCCCCCTCACACCTTTCTCCCCCCCTCCCTCACACCTTTCTCCCCCCCACCCTCACACCTTTCTCCCCCCCTCCCTCACACCTTTCTCCCCCCCTCCCTCACACCTTTCTCCCCCCCTCCCTCACACCTTTCTCCCCCCCTCCCTCACACCTTTCTCCCCTCCTCCTGGCCAAACAACACTGCTGCCAACCTCTGGACACAGCATAACAAACCTTATTGGGCTGCTCTAGCTAAATCGAGCTGCCGCTCCTAGTTTTCTAACGAAGGAATAATGTTAGTAAGGTTCCTGCTGGTCTAGGCTCATTTTCCATGCGCCTTATCTCCGAGTCCCACGCTCCCCCGGGTCAGAGGCGGCACCGAGCGCCAGATATAGGGCTACAAATGTATAGAAACAAAGCAACGATAAGAGCGAGTCATGAGCGAGCAGATTTCCCCCCAATGTGTGGCAAACATGACACAAATGTGAGGGGCGAGCCCATAACCCAAAGAGTCACACTCCGGACATATGAAATGTCCCCAAAATATGAGGAGGGGGCTCAGGAAACAGCCAGTTTCTAGCAAACGGCCCACGGTTACCATAGATCAGGAGTGGCCCACTCCAGTCCTGAAGGGCCACCAACAGGCCAGGTATGGGGGATATCCCTGCTTCAGCACAGGTGGCTCAATCAGTGGCCCCCCCAAGGTCTCGGATATAGTACAAGCGCGCGTGATGGAGCACATGGCGTCGCGCGCGCCTGTAGGAGAAGCGATCCGTGGCCTGTAGGATTGCACGACAGGGGAGGCGTGGCCCGTGACATCACCATTGCGCGCCAAAATAAAAAAAAGTCTTGCGAAAAATTGGCCGCGCCGTCACTCTCGTGCACGCGCGCTCGATGGCCGTCCTCATTGAATTACGGCATTTTGTTTGCGGCGCGCGCAAAGGACTATGGAAGCAGCCTTACTCTCCAACCCCCCCCCCCCCCCTACCACCACATCCTGCGCACTTCCAACACTTTCCTGCAACATGATTAACCGTCACGACACCAGAGATCGGCTCTCTGCCAATGGCATGGCCAGGAAAGAGTGCAGTGATCTGCCGGTTCACTAGAGGTTAATGTGATACACACGCGCTGAGTCACTCCTCAAAAATGCAGCTTTCTCTCCAGTCCTCGCTGCCTGCACGCAAGGGGCACGGGACGTGTGCCAAACCCGAGAGAAAGGGCTTGGAAGAGGTTCCCGTAAAGTGGAAACCTCCAGCTCCCTCGTTCTCTCCTCGGGGATCGCGTGCGGGCCGCTGGTATTTACCTGCTGCCAAAACACAGAGCGAGAGAGGGGACAAGGTGCAGCTGGGTGTACTTGCGGTCTGCGAGCGAGGGCGTGGAACCATGAGACAAGCAGAAGCTTTGCACGCGAAGGAACAATGCGGCTATTCTTGGGAGTCTGGGCCGTGTGTGTGCGCGGAACTGAGCGAACGTGCGGGGGGGGCACTGGCCTGACCGGATCGCTCTCCCATCCTGTGCCGCTGCCGCCCGTTACATGCGCCGCGCTCTTCCTGCAGGGTTTCCAGCCGCGATTCTCGTTGATTTTACGCTTGCCGCACGGCAGAGGGTTTTGGGTCACTTTGTACCCACCAGAACTTATATAATGTGGGTGTTGAAAACCTATTCCAACGGCACATTGCGAAGCCGGTATAACCGGCCTCGCACCGAAGAGGCTAAATAAAAAATAAAAAACAGCCGCCTGTGACTAGGGTTAGAGGCTCTGCACTTCTTTAACCCAGGCTGTGCTGATTAGCTGTGTAATGCGGCAGGTAGAAGCTTCTAGGGGTCCCACGCTAAAATGGACAAGAAGCAAAAGTTGACACTGTGAGAGCTCATTTGCATGGCATTACCCAGAATCCCTGGCTGCAGCAGAAGCAGCATATGCTAAGAGATAATGGGGAAAGCCGGGTTGCAGATGTGAATGTGCTCACACGTGATATTTTAAGTTGCTGTATTCTGTATCCCAGGGGTGCGCAAAACGCAAACGGGGTGGCGCAAAATTTTCTGGGGGCAGCGCTTACAGAGGCCCCGCACTCTTCTCCACAACATTTAAATAAAATGCCGGGGGAACGCGCAAGGCCTCCAAGTGTCTGTTACCTGCGCTGCGGCGGCTTCTGGCGATGAGTCGCCATGACAACGCAGAGTCAAATAACGCCACGGGGTCAAATGGCAATACGACATCACATGACGTTGTGACGTCAAATGACGTAGCGATGCCAGAGGGAAGGCACGAGCAGGGGGGGAGAGCAGGCAGGGGGGCGCAAACCAAAAACCATTGCGCACCCCCTGCTGTATCCCACCAAACTTCACTATAAAACGCCTTACATCTGTACCTTCGCTGTAGCTTCAAAACGAGACACGTCTTTAGGAAGGCAAATTCATTCAAGAACACCTATATCCCACCGCAAAGGCTAGCAAAACGAGCACAAAAAAACGCATACTTTTCAAACTGTGTGTAAGGGTCTGGCAGTTCCTCTGCACTGCGGTCATCTAATCGGGAGAGATGGTCTCGCAGTGGTACAAAATAGATCTACAGATATCTATCTATCTATGAAGTGTGTGTGTGTGTGTGTGTGTGTGTGTGTGTGTGTGTGTGTGTGTGTGTGTGTGTGTGTGTGTGTGTGTGTGTGTGTGTGTGTATACATACATACATACATACAGTCATGTGAAAAAGAAAGTTCACCCTCTTTGAATTCTATGGTTTTACATATCAGGACATAATAACATCACCTGTTCCTTAGCAGGTCTTAAAATATGGTAAATACAACCTCAGATGAACAACACATGAGATATTACACCGTGTCATGATTTATTTAACAAAAATAAAGCCAAAATGGAGAAGCCATGTGTGAAAAACTAAGTACACTTTATGATTCAATAGCTTGTAGAACCACCTTTAGCAGCAATAACTTGAAGTAATCGTTTTCTGTATGACTTTATCAGTCTCTCACATCGTTGTGGAGGAATTTTGGCCCACTCTTCTTTACAACGTTGCTTCAGTTCATTGAGGTTTGTGGGCATTTGTTTATGCACAGCTCTCTTAAGGTCCCGCCCCAGCATTTCAATCGGGTTGAGGTCTGGACTTTGACTGGGCCATTGCAACACCTTGATTCTTTTCTTTTTCAGCCATTCTGTTGTAGATTTGCTGGTGTGCTTGGGATCATTGTCCTGTTGCATGACCCAATTTCGACCAAGCTTTAGCTGTCAGACAGATGGCCTCACATTTGACTCTAGAATACTTTGGTATACAGAGGAGTTCATGGTCGACTCAATGACTGCAAGGTTCCCAGGTCCTGTGGCTGCAAAAACAAGCCCAAATCATCACCCCTCCACCACCGTGCTTGACAGTTGGTATGAGGTGTTTGTGCCGATATGCTGTGTTTGGTTTTCGCCAAACGTGGCGCTGAGCATTATGGCCAAACATCTCCACTTTGGTCTCGTCTGTCCAAAGGACATTGGTCCAGAAGTCTTGTGGTTTGTTCAGATGCAACTTTGCAAACCTAAGCCGTGCTGCCATGTTCTTTTTAGAGAGAAGAGGCTTTCTCCTGGCAACCCTTCCAAACAAACCATACTTGTTCAGTCGTTTTCTAATTGTACTGTCATAAACTTTAACATTTAACATGCTAACTGAGGCCTGTAGAGTCTGAGATGTAACTCTTGGGTATTTTGCAATTTCTCTGAGCATTGCATGGTCTGACCTTGGGGTGAATTTGCTGGGATGTCCACACCTGGGAAGATTGGCAACTGTCTTGAATGTTTTCCACTTTTGAATAATCTTTCTCACTGTAGAATGATGGACTTTAAATTGTTTGGAAATGGCCTTATAACCCTTCCCAGATTGATAGGCAGCAACAATTACTTCTCTAAGATCATTGCTGATGTCTTTCCTCCTTGGCATTGTGTTAACACACACCTGAATACTCCAGACCAGCAAACTGCTAAAACTTCGGCTTTTATAGAGGTGGTCACACATGCTGATGATCAATTTTAATCAAGGGCATTTGATTAGCAGCACCTGTCTGCTACTTAGTATCTTAATTGTTATGGAAGCAGTAAGGGTGTACTTAGTTTTTCACACACAGCTTCTCCATTTGGCTTTATTTTTGTTAAGTAAATCATGACACGGTGTAATATCTCATGTGTTGTTCATCTGCGGTTGTATTTACCTAATTTTTAGACCTGCTAAGGAACAGGTGATGTTATTATGTCCTGATATGTAAAACCATAGAATTCAAAGAGGGTGTACTTTCTTTTTCACATGACTGTACACACACACACACACACACACACACACACACACACACACACACACACACACACAGTCACGGCCCCTTTTATTCTCCAACATCTCCATTTTGTTTGGGTATTTTTCCGAATGCCACGCACTTCACCGCGTTCATGCCGCATTCATGCCGAGACAGCGCTAATACAATACAAGGCGAACGCGGCTTAAAATACCGGAACATACCGCATCAAGTACTGCATCTGCCCGCGGTTTTCAGAGTAGCACTGATACGGCCGCACGAGGATAAAGGCGGCTGCCACTGTATATACACACATACATATGTGTGTATGTGTGTATATATACACCCCTTATTTCACTGTATCTTAATATATAAAATCGAAAGGTTAGTGCTATCTGCGGTGAATCTGATTGGTCCTGAGCCTCTGGCCAATCAGATTGGTGGGTCTGACGTCACCCAACTGCCACTCTCTTCCCCCCTCGGCCACACACACACACACACCTCTTTCTCTCCCCCCCGGCGCTCACCTCTCTCTCCCCGGCGCTCCAACTCTCCTCACCTCCCCGGCGCTCCAACTCACCTCCCCTCCCTCCAACTCACCTCCCGGGGCGCTCCAACTCACATCCCCTCCCCGGCGCTCCAACTCACCTCCCCTCCCCGGTGCTCCAACTCATCTCCCCTCCCTCCAACTCACCTCCCCTCCCCCGGCGCTCCATCTCACCTCCCCTCCCCGGCGCTCCAACTCACGTCCCCTCCCTCCAACTCAACTCCCTCCCTTCCAACTCACCACCCTCCCCGGCGCTCCAACTCACCTCCCCTCCAACTCACCACCCTCACCGGCGCTCCAACTCACCTCCCCGGCGCTCCAACCTCACCTCCCCCTCCCCTCCAACTCACCTCCCCTCCAACTCACCTCCCCTCCAACTCACCACCCTCCCGGCGCTCCAACTCATCTCCCCTCCCCGGCGCTCCAACTCACCTCCCCTCCCTGGCGCTCCAACTCACTTCCCCTCCCCGGCGCTCCAACTCACCTCCCTCTCCGGCGCTCCAACTCACCTCCCCTCCCCGGCGCTCCAACTCACCTCCCCTCCCCGGCGCTCCAACTCACCTCCTCCCCGGCGGGGGAACAGGCAGTGGCCAGGCAGGCTGCAGCTGCCTCGCGGCGCCTAAGATGGCGGAGGCCGGAAGGACCCCCTTCCTCCCTCGCGGCGCCTAAGATGGCGGCACCCGGAAGGACCCCCTTCCTCCCTCGCGGCGCCGAGTGAGAAGATGGCGGCGGGCGGAAGTAGAGGTAGGTGTCGCGTGTGTGTCGCTCCCCCACTTCCCCCCCACCTCCCAGAGCACGCTCTCCTACGGCTCAACATCCCCGAGGAGCAGGAGGAGGGCGACAGGGAGTTAATACCTCCTTTGTGCCACCGGAGGTCGGCGGAGGCCACGAGGGGGAGAGAACCAGTTCAGCCCGAGGAGCGCGGCATGCTGCCAGGTGAGGAAATGCAGGGGGAGGAATCCATGCCTTGACGCCCCCCCCCGCCTTTGACGCCCCCCCCGCCTTTGACACCCCCCCCCCGCCTTTGACGACCCCCCCCCCCGCCTTTGACGACCCCCCCCTGCCTTTGACGCCCCCCCCCTGCCTTTGACACCCCCCCCCTGCCTTTGACACCCCCCCCCTGCCTTTCACACCCCCCCCCCCTGCCTTTCACGCCTCCCCTCCCTGCCTTTCACGCCCCCCCTCCCTGCCTTCGGGCAACGCCGGGTATATCAGCTAGTATGTGTATAATCTTAAAATGCTAATGACATCTTGCACTGTGTAAATGAGAGTTCCTTTCTGTAATCTATGGAAAATGCCGTCCAGAAATACCCCTGCGGTTTGTGAATCGCATCAGGACACGACAAAAGGAAAGATATAGCCAATCTGAAAGAAGACTGACATGTATTTCCCCAGTTTTTCCAGACACTCCCCAAAGAACAAACACAGTCTCAACAAATATAATTGCGCACGTGGCCAAAAGAATAATCGCGGTTTGGAAAGTCGCTCAAAAGTCACACAATGGCTTTGGACTAAGTCCCATCACACACCCCAAATAACCCCACACAGCCGTAGAGACAAGAAGGACATTCAGAGTTAAAAAATGTGACCACTTTCACCAATACTACCGACGTTCTTATTCTAGAACGGTCACATTTGTCAACTCGAACAGACGTTTTTTTCCCACACTTGTTCGAGATTTTCGGGGGTGGCTTTTTGGGGTGGTTCTCGGTCTTGACTCCCCAAAAGAACTTGCCATACGGAAGGCTGTATTTCTTCAGGCAAGACTTTAACACCTCGTCTTCTTCACAATCGTCGCGACAGCAGGAATCGCGCGCGCAGACTTGCTATCAAAGTGAAGTTTTCGACTCCCCGCGCGCACGCAGCTCAGCAGGGTCCGCGCATCGCCATATCGCTTCTCGGTTACAATCGTACCGCGGTAATCAAGGCAACACTTAAAAAAATAAATAGGTTTGAAGCAGGGGGTCTCCGGACCGCGTTCATTTCAGCTTCGGGGACCCCCTGCTTCCAGAGGTACCGATACTCCGTCGGTGCTGCCGGTATCTCTGCGTAGTTTCAAGCTCCCAGGTCACGCGGGCCAATAGGGAGTCGCAAGGGATGATGTCGCGGCTTCCTATTGGCCGCGCAGGGTGCAGTACTTTTAAACGGCCATATTGGACGCCCAGCCGGGGGCTCCGGACGGTAGCACGGTGCACCTACGGGAGGCAAGTATCTTGGGAAGCAGGGCATCTCCGGGGCGGAGACCGACGCGGTTCCGGAGAACCCCGCTCAGAACCGCTAATAAAATATCAAAATAAAAAACACAAAAAAAAAAAGTGTCACTAGGATTTCTGCTTGAAGCGGTACGATC